>NC_137811.1:51989817-52067317 GCF_963921795.1 Nannobrachium achirus
AAGTGCACAAAATCCTCCGTTTCCCAAAGGCCACATTTCAATGTTTCGGACTCATTATTAGCAATGAGTGATTTTGCAGACGGATTAGAGGGCAAATCCTTTGGCAGCGGGTTCTGAATCAGCCTGAGAACTTGCACAGACATGCAATGTTGTGGTATAAAAACAACAGAAATTTGTATTAGAAATGCCATGCATGTTGCACAGCTCAATATGTCAAATCTAGACAGAAAAATACTTAATACATATGCTTTTCTTTAGTAGTAGTCTTGTCTGGGATATAAACTGTATATGTGTAAGTGTATACACGCATGCACGCACGCAGGCGCGCACACACACACACACACACACACACACACACACACACACACACACACACACACAAACACACATACATACACACACACACACACACACACACACACACACACACACACACACACAAACAAACACACAACATAGGCCATTATTACCATTACACAGGCATTATTACCATTGAACACACAACTTATTATGTACATTTAATATTGTTGTCTTGCTATATGACTTTTTCTGTTGCTTGTTTTTCTTTTCTTATGTCTAAATTGTGTAACTGCAAATCTTTGGGAGCCTGTATGAAATATAATTTCACCTTCAAAATTGTAATGTCACAATAAACTTGAAAAATCAAACCTCGGTTCGAAGTGGAGCGGTGAATTTGAGCAGCTGTACCCTATGTGAGTGAGTGAGTGAGTGTAAACTGTGCCTGTGAGTGAGTGGTGAGTGTGCCTGGCCTGCACAAAACAGCGCCCCTCCTTTAACTAGTGTTTTGTGTGTGGCCACTCAAGGTATTGCCAGGCTACGGACACGGCCAGCCAGCCACCCACCCACCCACCCAGCCACCCACAGACATACCCACGGACATACCTGTTCATTGGGAGCGCTTTCACCGCTCCAAAAACAATACCAACAACTGCCAACTCATCACTCATTAAGAACATTTTTCAATTCTCTTTTGTGGAAGGATACATAAAACTAAAGAGATTAGGATCAGCTGCAAGTATATGGATATATTTCAATGTTTTAATCATGGAGTGGTTCAGATAAACTCACCCGTCTGTTCATCTTTACTGAGGACCTCTTCTTCTTCATCTAACTCTTGTATGAGGATCTTCTTGCCTTTGTTCTGCAACTGTGGTTGGCCATCTCTTATCTTCTTACCAACTTCAGTCAAAAGTTTCTAAAATCCAAAATAAAAAAATAGATATTTTCATGTGATCATCTTATTTGTCCCAGACTCATGCTGCGTTTAGATGATCTAAAAATGCAGCGCACATAGGTCATTCACAAAAGTTCAGATTACATTGTTATTAATAATACAGTTTATGGGGGTGGATAGAATTGTCTGCATGTGTTTTTATGTTATCTGTTGTTACCAAATGCTAATAGTGCATGACTACAAAACAGGATGGAAACTATAGCAGATCTTGAATAGATCTGCAGCAAATATATATTCTCCAATTAATGTACAAATGGAAATATGATGTGCAAATAGAAATATTCTTTGCTGTCATCATGTTTATTGAAAACTGCTATGACAATTGAATTTCACTCAAGATCAATAAGGGTCTGTCTGTCAGTCTATCTACAGTATATACATTGCACTTAAAGTATACTTAGTTTAAATTAAATTATTGTTTGTCTTGTAAATAAATATCTATAAATATCTATGAGTTCTCAGCTCTAAATGTAATCACTTTTCCATATGCTTCATCTCAGGGAAATACAGTGACATCTACTGGGCAAATGGGCCATTGACAAACGAGGTACTATGGGTACTATATGTGCTGTGAGTGCAGCATGTGATTGGTTGTTGACATTAATCTAGTGTGTCAATTCTGGGCCTACGTTTGAGGTTTAAGCATTTACAATAGCTGCAGTATTCTGTGGCTCTTCATGGAGCACAAGTCTTAGGTCCTCAGCAGCCTTCTGGAAGTTTCCCAAGTTCTCCTGAAGGTGGGCACGACGTAGCAGGGCTGACGAGGAGACAGAAACCAGTATAATAAATACGACAAATTGCTACTGGACAGTAAAGTCTCCATTGTAATCTGTACACATGTAATGCAGTGCTGCAGAAGGGATACAAAACAAAGTAATTTGATAACATGCTTCATATTATTGTGATTAATTATGTCCTGTGAATATTACAATAATGATCTGTCTTTTTACATGCATTAACATTAACTACAGTATTACTATCATGCGTTATCTTCAAGAACATCAGGAAAAAAACATCACGCACCTTTCACATTGCCTGGTTCTAGCTCCAATACTGTCTGGCAGTCTTTCATGGCATTGTGCCAGTGTTTCAATTTAATTTCAGCCTGGGCTCTGTTGTTGTAAGCTACGACAGTTGGTATAATGGATATACTCCTGTAATTGAAGAGCAATAAAGAAACAAGGGCATTAATGAATGTAAACGTTCACTAAGGGTTAATACCACGCATGTGAATTAAATCTGACCTCGGTGTGCATTCTTAATGACAGACAGATAGTAAATAATGATCAAATACCAGGCAAGAGGCCATAATCCTCATTGACCATATTCAAATGGCAACCATTTTGCTCTTGCATCATACACAGAAGGTGGCAAACCCCACATTATGACATAAGAGCAAAATCGGCGTGAATGTTTATCTGTCTAAAGTTGTTGCTACATGAGTTTGAACAGTGTGGTGGAATTCAGATCAATCAATAATCATGAGAAAATGAGGAGACAAGACAATTATATTAGGTACGTGGTGGTGTGGTCAAGTGTATATAACATGATATCATGGACAGAAGTGCAATTATCACTCTGGGCAGTGGTAAAAGAGTTCTGCCAAGAAGAATGGTCAAACACTAGAGTTATACTGTGGCTTCTGTACCATAACAAGATAGGCTTTACCAAAACAATAGTTACTGAGGCCCACTGAAGGCCTCTCTACCCTAACTATCAGGTATTAGTATCATCATAAATACCTAGATATTAATATAATCAATGAATACATTATCTACTCTATAACGTCACACATAATCAATCATGATAATCTCTAATCTAATGCAACATCCTTGAGGTAAAGGGTCTAACCTGGAATAATATGCGACTGCCTCCTCATAGTCGCTGGCTCTGAAAGCGCCGTTGCCTTTGTCCTTTTCACGGTTGGCCAGAAGGAGCTTCTCCTGCCGAGTGAGCACTGAATGCAGAGTTAGAAACATTATGTCTCTCTAAAACACACACAGATATACGAATAAAGAACTTAAATCAGTGACATACTACTTATAACAATAAAATATCTTACATGTTGCGTTGACTTTGGATTTGATTTTGATGATGGCGGTAGGATCATTACTTGCGTTGTTCAGATCAATTTTTTCACATTCCTTTTCAACGTCAAATCTGGAAGAAAAGATAAAAGGTCACAATTACCGTATGCTGATAGTAATGAGAGACAAATATAGGAATGTATGAAGTATATCTACCATATCTACTGCATAGTAATGTGTTCTATCTGTCTGTCATTCAATGTTATATGAGATACTTCAATGGTTTCCTGTGTAAATAAGCCAAGTGCTTTCCTTGGATCTCCTTTTAGTTGACCTTGTACCAGTGAACTGTACCGTCACAAAACTGTACTTTTTTCTATGCAAACTTCTAATAAAGTCTTCAATCAATCAATCAATCAATCAATCAATCAATCAATCAATCAAAAGGAGTACTAACTTGTCCCATTCTTGGTAATTGCGAGGGAGGACCTTCTTAGAGGAGTTCTCTCTTTGTGGAACTTGATTCTTTGTGGAAAGAAATTAGAGTAGGCTATTTTTTTAAGAATGTATTTTATAGAATCATCAAAGCATGTGAACTGTAATTTAGTCAGTGTTTACCTGACTCAGTGGAACAGAGCAATTGGAGCCTCGTACAGGAGGCACATTTTCATTCACCACATCATGAAACACTGACTGCTGTTCTAGTGATGATTCAATCCCCTTGGTTTCTTCTTGCCACATCTATATGAACAATACAGGAATAATAAAAACAAGGCCATGTTTATCCCAGGGGTCTTCAATGTTTTCAGGCCAGGGACCCCTTAGTTGAGAAAGAGATGAAGCAGGGACCCCCCACGACCTGTTCATAGATTCCATATACCGTAGTTTCATCTTTTGACAGCACAATCATCAGTGTATTTTGGATTCATGTCAATATGTGTTTTCTGATATTTAACCACTTGAACCGTCAATACTTAATAAAGTTGACATTTCACTCTGTACTTGGTCCACTCTTTTTCCCCTCTACAAAACCTCTTTGCCAAAAATAGCAGATCTACAAGCTCACAACGCCTCGCACTGCGAGGCGTTGTGAGCTTGTAGATCGGCTATTTTTGGCTAAAGTTCTCAGAATATGGATGCTAGGGTTCAAGTGGTTAAAATAAAAATAGGAGAAAAAAAGGTTTCTATCACTCAAAGATTTAAAATTGGAGGACCCCCTGTAGTGACTCTGTCCTCAGAGTTAATGTTTAATCATGTCTAACCAAAAACAAATCATCCAAAATTACTGTCAACCATCATATTACTGTCAACCATCACTGCTACAAATACTGCTATAGTGTATTAATTAATCGCTACCTTTAGGTCATCAATGATTTGGCTCCATTCATCTTTAGGGAGGCTGGCAGCTGTGGCCACTGGATTGTCCTTTCTGAGAGCTCGGCTCTTGGGGTCGGCTCTTTGCAGGTGATTCTCACAGAACCGGATCAGATCAGGGTAAATACCCTCGTCTCCAGACCTTTGATACATTCACATTATTTTATATTTTATTCATGAGAAAATGCATCTTTCAGACATGATGTATAGGCCTAATAGCCTAGTCGTTGCTTTGGATGATGTGAAAATTATTATCAACTAAATTGAATGAATTGGCTAAATTATTGAGTTGATGGCTGTAGGCTAAGATAAAGATGTTTTTAGTATTATTCCCTCTCCAAACCAGAAATGCCCCCACCCCCCAAATCAAATGTTTATTGTAAGCCTACATATTTTGATTAATTTAGATTACAGCCTAAATATGATGTTTTTTTGCCTATTTTAGCATCCTTTTGGAACTGTTAATGAAGTATTCAATCAATCAATCAATCAATCAATCAATCAATCAATCAATCAATCACAAAACGACATAAAATAATGTAAAGTAACTCTCACCTCAGCACTGTCAATATCTTCTCCAGGTATTTAACATCAGTGCAATGTGCAATGTATTTGTAGTCCAAATGCTCCACGGGAACCTTCTCGTGGCGACAGAAATTGGATGATAATCCTTCCTCTTCATTTAGAAGTGAGGAACATGTTTGTGTTGCCATGGCAGGATTAGCTACAGTAGCTCGTCGATATGGGTTGAAACCTGGTTGAAACTGAAAGTGTGTATGGTGGTTACTAGTTACCTTACCAGGTGAAACCTGCGTTGATTGCGAGCTGGAAAATGTATTGTTTATAGCCGGCCGGATAACACATTTTACGCATTTAAACTTTAAATCGAAGTGTGTTTATTTAAATCAACAATAACGCAGCAAAGGAACGGAAAATTGACTCGGCCTACTAACACCTCATCCTTCTCTACAAGCCATAGATATCAAGTAACTTTTTACCCGTGTGGAAGGTCGCTGCTAGGCTATACAGAGAAGACAATGGTCCTGTGGTTGCTAGGGTAACGAACTACTAGTACACGGGTGGGTGACGTGACGTAACGTTTTCGCTGTCCTCGGTGTCAAACATGTATAAATAAAAAATATATTTGTCAAAAACCTTCTAAATATTGTGCAGGACATTAAGCTTTATGTGAACTTACTCAAGATTAAAACATTTCATCCCTCATTTCTTCAGAATCTTCAACCAAACATGGCAAAACTCATATGGTGTGACTGTCCTGACCTTGTTTCTCAAAGTGGGAACTTGAATAAAACTAAGAAAAAGAATTGCTAAAAATCATTTGAAAATGAATTTAGGCTAAAAAAAATGTCTATTTTGAGCCTATATCTTTTCAAAGTCAAAGCATAATGTTTTCAGTCATTTCTGATCAAAAACATTTTGTCCCCCAACCCAAAATCATTTGGTGTGACACTAGTTTGGAAAAATTAAACAGGCAATTATTTGGACACCTATTGGCTAGAGAGGTCCTTCTTCTGTAAGGCTATTCAGCACTCCCAGCACAACTGCAAGACAGGTGTCTGAGGTGAGTTATGATTTTAACATTTTCATGAAATGCCATCTTGTTGAAACGTTGACAAACTCACCATTCTGGATGTCTTTTGGTGTGACACCTTTTCTTTAAAAAAAGCTTAAGTTATTTGAAGTTTTGGTCATATTTCCATGTAGATCTAGGCTGCTTTGTTATAGCTAGCATGCTGTTAGCATGCTAATGTGTACATAGTAGCCTCAAGGTAAACCTAAATGGAGAAAACAGTAATATGGTGTGACACTTAATCATATGGTGTGACATGTCTGCTTGTCACACCATATGACTTGACTGTCACACCATATGATTTATACTGTATTTAACTACAGATATAACAACAAATAACAAAGTTCCATGTTTCTTTTGTACATTTAAACATTTGTTTTAAACATTTTTACATAAAATGTAATTTAGCTTCATTCAGTGATACTTCAAATTCATCAGACAGAGCAGAAACCCCTTCACAGAAACCTTAACATATTGTTTCAATCTAAACAATATTTTCTCTTTGTCTTAAACTATACATTCCATTTTCTTTTGTCAGCTGGAAAATGACAAGTGCTGAGAGAACGAGAAAGTACAGGGAGAAACTAAACAATGACCCAGCAAGGAGAGAGGAGCCAAAGGGGCGAGACTGCATTTTCTACGAAGAGCAGGAGGTTGTCTGTGGCATAGCAGAACCGCAACAAGGCAGCCGGTTTGCTACCCTCACCAAATACGACTGGCTGATGTACAATACAGTCTAAATGTATAATCTAATCTGATCTAATACTTTTGTACTTTCACTCACTGGACTGGACAGTGGACAGTGTTAAGGTAGGACCCGAGACAAAACTAGCGAAAATAGCTGATCTACAAGCTCTCAACACGTTGTGCTGCGAGAGCTTGTAGATCAGCTATTTTTGGAGTTGCGCAACCCAGCACTCTTTAGCTAGTGGAGATGTGGTGTAATGTCATGATTCCTAATTACATTTGTTCAACACAAAATGCTGTGTTCAAGTTCAGGAGACTTCGGAAAAAAGCAATTTACCTGAATGCTGAGTTCTGTTTCCACTAATTGGTGTTATTAAAATGTTGCCTTCAATGCCTTGGCTCCAAGTGTGGCTATGCGCCTTATTGTCCCTTTAGGATCCTTCTGCCGTGGGCCGGCAGAAGACTTAGGTGTGCGTAGCATTCCTGTGCACATCCTCATCATCCATCTACTACTACAATTCTTTCTTATCCCATGTTAAAGCCCTACAATAATATCCTGTTCAGAAATATTAAGGCCATGTTATCCTGGGTAATTGTTTAATCAATCAGTAAAGTTCAGTACTCACTAATAGGTAGGTTAAAACACAGTTTGCTTTGACACATGAAGATATGATCATACGGTGTGACACTAAATCATTTGGTGTGACATTCCAAATAGTGAGAAATCATACCTTTATTAATGATTAAACCAAAAAAATGTTTATGGATTACATAGAGAATATTATCAGGAAGAGTCACAAATATTTGTGTAATTTTAGAGAAAGTTTTGACAGAATACATTTAAAATATGTTGTAAGATCATGAACATGGGCCTCACACAGAGTGTCGATTATGAAAAAAATATACAGATATAATTAATTTTCAAAAAACTATAGTGGATCACTGGTTAGTTATGATAAAGGACTTTGATAAAGTGAGTAACTTAAGAAAGATGTACTCCATTTTCATTTTATGAACAATTATTTTCATGTCACACCATATGACGATTTTAGGCACAAGTACAACAAACTGCTGAATAAAGTCTGATTCCAATAAAATATCTAAAAACAAAATGTATTTCCATAAGGTTGAGAGTGAGTAGAACAAAAGTAAATAACTTTTATGCCTGCAATTTAAAGTTTTTTTAAAAACACATTTTTTGGGGCGTCACGTCACTGACCCACACACAAAACGCAGCTGCTGTACTTTTCCCTCCTACATACAACTTTATTGAACAAGACAAGTAGATGCAGAAGAAAAACAAAGAAGAAAGAAAGAAAAGAAGGAAACATATTAAAACAGAAAAGGATGAGAAGAGTCTAGCAATGCTTGGAAAAGAATTATCCACATTTTTACACAGTTGGATATAATAGGCCTAATAATAGCCTACACGCGTGTCAGTCAATGAATGTTAATATTATAAAATAATAACAATAGCCTAATAATAATAATAATAATACATTAAAAAATACATTATGGTGTGTGTGTGTGTGTGTGTGTGTGTGTGTGTGTGTGTGTGTGTGAGTGTGTGTGTGTGTGTGTGTGTGTGTGTGTGTGTGCGTGTGCGTGTGCGTGTGCGTGTGCGTGTGCGTGTGTGTGTGTGTGCGTGTGTGTGTGTGTGTGTGTGTGTGTGTGTTTTCTCATGCCAATAAAGCTCCTTTGAATTGAATTGTGTGTGGGGGCGGGCTCAAGCACTGCTCTGCGGCTATTTCAGTGTGGCGTCAGTTCAGAAAAAGCTAAGGTATGGCAACATGACTGGTGTCATGCACGCGCGCCCAACATTCATGTTGCCATACCTTAGCAACAGGCACGATGAAAAGTACATTTTATTATTTCCCCCTGTAGCCAAGCCGGCCGGTATGGCAGCTGCCATAGCTTGCCATACCCAATTGACGCCTCTGAGGCTACGTAGCGGAAACCAGCTGAATTGAAAGCAGCTGGCGGAAACATGTGACGCAGCTACAAAATAGGCTCCAAATTTGAAAGCGTTTCCACACTGCCTGCCTTCACGTCAAGACGCTTGTGTTGTTGGAGGGACACACAGCCAAGCCAAGGCAGACACTCAGCTACACACACAACAAGTAATGGAGCACACGACGACACACACCTAGCAGAGGCCTACAACTATTCGAATTCCGGATCCGATGAATGAAGTTTAGCGACACGATTATTTTATATAACAGTAAGTGGTGATTTGCTTTTATCTCATCATGACAAATGTGTTTTCTTTGCACCACATAATGGTTTTGGGAGAACAAGTAGCAGTCGTGTACGGGTTTGTTTTCTAGTAGTGCTAGGCTAACCCAAATACATTCATACCGTGCCTGCTGGTTTCCTTTCAGAACAAACACCATTAACAATAGCCAAAATAATACAATAAGATTGCATGTTCTATTGAATTTATTCAAAATATTTGTGTATACGATACGAGCCTCTTTTGTTGACACTCTACTTTCCCTCCCAAACACAATAGAACCATAGCTGAATTTCCATTAACGGGCTATGTTTATTACCCAGCCCACAGTGTGTTCCTTGCAAAAAGAACGGATCTAGTGATTTACTGATTTTCCCCCTTGGGATAATAAAGGTATCTATCAGTACTTTATTGCAAAAACGACGCCGTCGTACTACAAAGTATAAATGCAGTGTTTTGGCGGCCACAGCTGAGTTTTGAGCGGCTAGTGCCACAACATGCTTACATAGCAACCTGCAACCCCGACGAACAGTAAATGACATGACCAACATGACCATTTTATGCTTCTCGTGGCAGGCACGCATCCTTCTACATCAAACCAACGTTACTTAGAAATACATTAAATGTTATTTGGTTGTATTTCTTTTATGTTGTGCTGTTTATTTTTATTTTTATTTTTTGGGGGGGGGGGCGGTGTTTTTGTTTTTTGTGTGAAAAAAGCAAAGAAATGCACAAATTGTTGCAATGACCTTTGCCAAATTCTATTTAATTGTTAAAAAAGGAAATTAAGTGTTAATAGCCCACACTGACCCAATGTCAATAACCTCTTACCTCCTTTTCCCCCCCTTGCAGGATATTTTACACATCTACCTTGTGGTTACAGAGTGTATTGGACAAATAGTGCACATCTAAAGAAGGAAAATGGATTTCACTCCTGACCATGTTCACCTTCAGAGCTGTAAAGACCAACAACTCTCTCATAAAATGTCAACGATCGACAGTGGCTACTGTGAATACTCTCGCACCCCATGTAGGCCTATATCCCGCTTTTCAGATGAGTGTGATGATGAAATGCCTAAAGAGAACATCTCATCGCAACGACATCAGCGCAGTTCCATGTCTGTCACACCGAAGGAGAGAACCAGCATGTCTGTCAGTGTCACACCTAAGAGGGAGAGAACCAAAGAGTCTGGTAGATTTTCTGACAAAGACTTCAGGAGGGAACATCAGCCATTGTCGGTTGGCTGGTGTGAAACCCCTAAAGTATATAAGAAAGATGCCGTGTTACGACGTAGGCTTCTTGTGGGCGAATCTGCCACAGATGTCAAAACCAGAACGTCCAGTAAAAGGAATGAATCGTCTGTCAGTATCGGGTCAGAGCCCAGCTTCAGTGCATGCTTTGACTTTCCAGACACTGAATCATTTGGAGCTCTGCCTTCAAGCACTTTAAAAGTAGAGCCAGATCAGCCCCTTTCTGGTGGAAAACGACGCGTTTTCTCTCAGATGAGGACCTCTACTACTGCAGATGGTACTTCTGATTTTGCAAGTCTTGAGATGCCCATTTCAGTCTCGAATGCAGTCCACAATGAAAGCATCATCTCGGGCCACCTTACTAACGGGTTGCCCGAGACACCAGTTTCGAGAAACTTCCTGTCTGCCCTGGCAGAGGAAAACACCCAAACCCCTGTCAACCAGAGGGTGTCCAGTAACTCTACCACGCCAATGACTCCATTGTCCACACCTACCATCAAATACCAGAGGTAGATATAGAACTAATAGTGCATATTTCATAAGATGTCAAGACAAACTACTTAAAATGTTAAATCTATGTATCAACCACTTGCACCCTAGTGTCCCTATTTTGTTTAAGTGCTTAATAAAATACCAGGGGTGACTGAAACTGACTACCAACCAATCCATTACAGGTCGCTGAGTGAGGACAGCGGATTTGGTTCCGTGGCCGTTGACAAGTCCCAGGACTCCTCGACGTTGGACCATGACGGCTCGTTCCAGGAGCTCCTGCCATCCTACAGGTAGGGCTGTCACAATTATGACATCTTACATGATGATTACTTGTCAGGGAGCGTTTCGCTGTTACTACGTGTCATCTTTTCGACACCCAACCCTTACCCTAACCTCCGTGGGGTGAGTCGCTAACCCTCCCGACGCTCCTTTGTCGAAATGGCGGTCGTTCGAAAGAGCGAGATTTCCCCTACTTGTGTCACAAATGATTGCGATTAACAATTTAATTAATTATCTCAAATAATTGCGGTTGGGCGATTATATTATGTAATAATTGTGACGGGCCTACTTAACAGGAGCTGTGAAACCAGCCAGCGGCGTTCCCGTCTGCAGAGGCAGCGCAGGCTCTCCACGCTTCGAGAAGGTGGGTCCCAGTCTGACCCTGAGGAGCACAGCAGGAAGTCGTCCCAAAACCACCTGCCACAAGGCAAACATCAGCACTTTCTTCGACACCAGAGCCTCTCTAAAGAGGATGAGGTGTTTGTTTTCCACAATGCCACGCCATGCAGGTCTGCTTCCATCAACCTCAGTGACATTGTGAACACAACACCTCTCAACAAAACCTTCCGTGGCCAGCAGGATGATTTGACTCCCCGTTGGACACCCACGTCCATTAAGCAAAATAACACAACACCTCTCAACGCAGCCCCCCATGCTGAAGACTATGTGACCCCTCTTAGGACTGCCACACTCAAGCTAGAAAACCTTTCTCTGACCCCAGCCCTACAGCTGGTCCATACTATATGTCAGCAGAGGGCCAGGAGAATGGCTATCCAGAGCCCCAGCATGGAGGAGGAGCTGAGGTCGGCCACAGCGTTGGCGCAGACCCCGGTATCGTTGAGGACCACAATGCCGCTGGCCGGCCTCATCGGTAGGAAGATGGGCCTTAGGCAGGTGGATGTCCTGACCGAACTGAAGAAGAGGAACCTCAGACACATCCTGTCTGTCATACTGAACCATCTGTCTCCCAAGGATGTGTACAGGTGAGTAGTTCATGAACACTCAATGTATTTGAAGACGTAACGTTACCACAGTTACATTTTATTCAAGCCAATGTACAATTCACAAAGTGAATTACGTACTTGTACTACTGCTGAAGTTATTGTGAAATTTAATTTGTTTGAAGATGTGTTCAGACTCAGAGGCCATAGTGTTCAGACTCAGAGGCCATACACAGTATGTAAAGTATTCATGCCTTCACTGGGGTTATGACTGGGTCATAGATTAAAGTTACTTTCTCCATGCAGGGCCAGGTCAGCTCAACTCGATTTTAGTAAGCGGTCTGAGGGGGTTCCGGGTGCAGATCCAAAGTATAATTCAGTGAAAAGTTATAATCCGCACTCACAATGTCTGGTATAAGAGTCTTTTTTTTTAATGCAGTTAGCAGCAGCAAACAAACAGACGCGTTTCGGCTACGCTGTCATCAGTGTTAACTGGATAGATTAAAGTTCTCAGTCATTTAAAATCCATAGAAGTCAGCATGTCTTCTATGGAAGAATGTTACACAGCAACACATTGCGTTTATTAGCTTGTAGATCCTTAATTCCGTATTTTAAGTGGTCAAACTAGCAATAGAATTCAGAAACATCTTCCCTGAAACGTCTCAGAAATGTAATGAAAGCAAAGGTTAAAGCCTGAATTGAATCTATGATTTATTCTGGTTGACTATGTAGAACAGCAGCAACATAGGTTTAGAACCATAATACCTAAACATCATCATTACACGTCAGTCAGTCATGAGATTTTATTTTGCTTTATTCCATGCAGGTTTGGTCAGGTGTGCAAAAGCTGGAATGAAATTATCCTGCAAGACAAGCAGGCAAGCTGCAGGAGAAAACTTTACTTGGCTGTAGAGGCTAATATGGAGGTAAGACATTTTGTATCAGTCAGTGTTGTTTATAAGGGATAGAATAATGTGAAACACTGTTCAGCACTTCATGTCAGTGAAGATGGTGCAATGGTGGACTATGGCTTTACTTCTGTTGGCCAGTGTGGTGGCTTCAATGTAATTTGCTAATGCCATCCCTGATTCTCACGGATTGTCTCCTGCCTGTGTTTAAGTAGAGGAAGCTTTGAAATAAAACACTTGTGTTAACTCCTCAATGTGTGTTTTTTATCGTCCAGCTTGGCAGTGCTGAACGTGTACCTGATGCAGAGACCAGACTGGCCCTTCTGAAGAGGCAGGTCCTCGCATCCGTTCAGTCTCAAGCCAGTACCCCAACCTATTGCACCCCACAGTCGGCAAAAGGCACTTTAACCCCGGTACAGCCCTGCACACCAGATTCTGGTGGCAACAACAGCTGTAAACGGGAGAAGTTCATACAGGTGAGTTGATGAATGACACTGACTATGTTGAACTTGTCTGCCAAATCGAAAATTAAGTGTTGACAACGTACCAGTGAGTTCAGCTTACTCAATTGTGTTGTCGCATCATAGGTTTACAGGTGTAAGCATCCTTGGGTTTTTGAAAGGCGCTATATAAATTCAAGTCATTATTGGGTGTGAAGTGGGTGAAGTTTCAAGAATGGTTGGTAGAAATAAAGAAACAAAAAGAAGTTGCATATCGATACAGTAGGAGCAGTTTAGAAAGTATGTAGTATACATAAGGTGTTAAAAATAGCAGTGATGAGTCAGTTAAATAGAAGCGGATGTAATATTTATGTACCTGAGGTGCATGGTTTAAAGGAAGTATCAACCAGGCAGTTAAAAAGTAGTCTGGCATGGTCAGACTAATATCACTGCCTGCCTAGATATTAGTTTGGAAGAAAGAGGGGAAATTCCCAAATGTTCATGCTTGAAACAGTTGTCACTAACTGTTGTCTTGTGGTGGTTTTTAAAAGGTATACTGTACATATTGCCTTTGAACCAGGTAGCCAAAACCCTCTTCAGTGACGAGCATCTCAAGCAATGTCCGCGATGCCAGCATCCAGCGAGGTGTCACACTGTCAAAAAAGAGGGCATGTGCAGCAGAGCGGACTGCAGTTTCCAGTTTTGCACAGACTGCCTGTGCGATCTTCACGGGTCCAAAGAGTGTGGCAGCAGATCCGGTGGTCGCAGCAGTCAGAGCAAAAAGGACAGACTTTTACCAGGAAGTGCTCGGAGCAAGCGCAACCTCAGGAGGCTTTGAACGGGTGTATTGTGGAACGTTCTTGCACTGGTTTTGCTGCCAAAGGTCATGGCAACTTGGCAAGGACTTAAGCACTTAAGGCAAGGGGAAACTTGAATATTTGTTTGTGTCCATGTGCTACACATTTGTTCCCCCTCCTTTTCATTACATTCCAGCTTGTGTGTTTTTAAATGTGGATGTTGAAGCAGCCTCACCAGCAGATGCAATCAAAGACGATGAAATTGGCTGTTGAGTCCCCCCCCCCTTCCAAAATGTTTTTTCAGAAAATGTGTTTAAAACTTGATTATTTAGATGTTGACTTTTGAGCGCTCAAGATGGTTATTAACGTCAATAGTTGAGTCTGAGATTTTATACCAGCATTTTTCTTTTACTGTTGGTGCCACGTTTTTGGGCATAATTTTGTAGTGTGAACTTTGCACTTATTTTTAAATAAACATTTTGTATACAAAAAATATGTATCATTATTCTTGTCATGAAGGTGTATTTAAAGATAGGGTACTACTAGGGTAAGCGATATTCCTTGATACTATATATTCTGATAGTAGTAATCTTTGCTAGAGTGTTTATTCAATAACGGTGGTATCCCAGTCTCTCCAGCTCTTTAATAAACAGGCGAGAAATGCCCTTTATACAGTCAGTAACCGAATATTGATTACAGGTATATATATTTTTTTCCCAATCTTCCTGGTCAAGTAAAAAATTCCCCAAAGGTTTATGGTTTATCTACAACCAGTGAGAAACAGTCATTGCCCCTTAATTTGGCTGATGAAGAAACTGCCCCAGATTTACAAACATGAAGCGCCAATGGTGGGTTTATTTTTGGAAAGGGCAGTACAAAAATGGAACCAAAGTACAGCAGTACAAACTCTTGAGTTAAATTAAAGAGATATTTCACTTTCAAAAAGACTAATGCCTCATTCACACTACAGATATATAGTTGAACGTTTTGCTTGGTAATTCAATGTAATCTCAATGGAAACCAGCTTTAAAGGCTGGGCGTGTCGGCTGTCCTTGGAATCCAGCCTTTAAAGCTGGTTTCCATTGAGATAACATTGAATTACCAAGCAAAACGTTCAACTATATATCTGCAGTGTGAATGCAGCTTTAGACTTTCAAAAAGGTAATTTTATCGTCTAATCAGGCTTTTGGGAACACCCAGGACAGTTTTTGAACTTCTTCATTCATTATTTAGATATTTGATATTCATTTCCCCCATTTTGCTCCCTTCCAGGACCTTCCTATACAAACCCATTATAACTTCAAACTCTATTTTAACCATGATGGATTCAATTAAAACACATGTCCTTTTTTCTGGTGACTCCTAACACCCTCCGAATATGTGAGCAGGCCGTGTTTTTCTTCGATAACTTTTATCATTTATTTTGTATAATTTATTGTATTTAATCATTTTCATTTCCCCCAAAAAAATAATAGAAATCAATGAAAAATGTTATTGAAAAAACACGGCCTGCTCACGTATTCGGAGGGGGTCAGGAGTCACCAGAAAAAGACGGGTGTTTTAATTCAATCTATGATGGTTAAAATGGAGTTTGAAGTTACAATGGGTTTGTATAGGAAGGTCCTTGAAGGGGGAACATTGAGGGAAATGAATATCAAATATCTAAATACTGAATGAAGAAATTCAAAACCTGTCCTGGGTGTTCCCAAAAGCCCGATTAGACGATAAAATGACCAAAAGTTTTTTTTGAAAGTGAAATATCCCTTTAACATTGATAACATTGTAATGTGCAGTAGGTGCAACAAAGCAGTGCCAGGAATTGATGGAATGATGGTGCAGATATCTTGGGACAACCACTGGAACTAATTGTCAATTTGGGGGTCCTTGACGTGGAAAAGGTTTGAGAACCCCATCGGCTACTTCAGCTGTTAAATGGCTGATCTACAAGCTATACAAGTTTTGACCCACATATCTCTTACCCTACCAAGTTACCATAAGCTTAACAGTGTTGTGGCGTCACTTGATCATCTCTTGGTCTTTGGTGCCACCCTGTGTTAAAACCCATGCACTGCACTTAATTTGAACTTAAAAAAGCCCTTTAATACTAAACCCTAGCTGGTGATTCTGGATTGAGCATGGAGGGGACCTGGAAGGTTCACTTCTTAAACAAGCTGGCTAAAGAATGAAATGTCTAATGCATAGACCTACGTGTCCTGTTCTCTGTAGTCTACACTAGTTAAAGTTTTACTGCTGCCTGTGTTTTGAGAATGAGTCCACCTCACCTCCATGGCAACCTAAGTGTGTCAGTAATTACACTGAGAGGTTGGGTGGCCAGCAGTCTCCAACTGCACTTTCTTGGCTTAACTTCCTCTGTGAGCTGAACAGCCAACATTTGTCGTGTAGCAGAACCTTATGCTATATTTATCTGAAAAAAATGTGTGGGAAGATTGAAACAGGTAGGAACATTGTTAAAATCTAGTAACATTTAACTTTTCTGTGTTTAATACAATATAGGTTGTGTGAGTCTTTGTTACTGTTTTGTTTTCAGAGTTAACTCATCTGACTGCTGGAAATTTTGTGAGTGCAAATCTTTATAGAAATCCCCAAACATTTCCGGTTTTGACTTCGTAAATGTTGGTTTTATAAAGAGGAAGATTATTGCTTATTTCGGCAAATGCTTCTCAGACTATTGATTTTCCTCTGTTTATACAGGAACACTGTCTAGCCTCTGATGATACATTGGTGGATTTCTTTAACGATTTTCTGAGTCTGCCGGTAAAGTAATATATTTCTGTCATTAACAAAAATATAGTTTACTATTCTGAGAAACAAATTCTGTTATAACTCCTGGTTCATAAATACAATTTGGACATGGATCCATTTGTTTAGCTTAAGTAAAAGTATCAATACTACAATGTAGAAATACTCTGTTATAAATGAAAGTTAGAAATAGTACATAAGTATTGGTATAAAAGTACCAAAAGTAGAAACTAGTCATTATGCAGAATGTCCCATTTCATAACTTTTCAAAAGTATAAAAGGAATAAAGTCCCCAAATTATTTTGGGGGGTCCCCAGATGATTGGCTTAATGAGAACCATTGCTTTACACCACTGTTGAGCACTCTGTCATTGTGCTCTTGACGTAGTCCTTCCCTGAGGCTTTGCTGTACAACCAGGAGACTGGGCTGTTTGAGCTGGTGAGTGAGGAAGCTGAGAGCATCTCCAGACAGATCAGATCAGTCCTGAGTAAATCACAACTTCCAAATGATGACCCCACAGTGCTGGCCAGAAGTCTCCTGGTAGACAACCATTACACTGCCTGTGTAAGTGTGGCTTGAGTTCCACAATTGTTTATTCATGTAGTTTTGGAAACTGCCGTCCTTGACTTGTCACTGACTTTTGCAGTGCTTGGACAAAGAGCAAGGATTGCAATGGATCATGAAAGAAAGATTCCCATTATTCATTCAAAGTGATTGCTACTTTGAATACAGGTATTTCAAGTGTGCCGTTAATCTTCAATAAAACTTTACAGTGTTCTTTACCTCTTATTATGCAGTGGTTAAGTTACTATTGATAGTTCTATCATGTTAAATTCTATCACGTGGCTTGTCTAATTCTTATCAGTAACCATAGCAACAGCAGTGTGTTTAAGGATAAGCTGATAACACATGTTCTAACTTGAACTCTCTGTTGTTACGGCTGGTGATCATTTTACGTCAGCTACATACTGTATAGATAAATGTTTATTTGATCATTTTGACTAGGATGTACCTAGAACTATCTAGAAGTATAGTCTGTCTAATAAGTTTCAGAGCAAATTATTATAACTTGCTAACTTAGCGATTAATGCTAAATAAAGTAAGATTATAGAGAGTATAATAGAGTATAATAAAGGTTTGTAGTTATTGTGACCACAGTGGCTCCTTGGGAAGCTATTCTGAAACATTAGAACATTTCCCTTCTTCATCTGTTTTAATCTGCCTAATGCCACATGCATCTAATTCCCAAGGTGAGCCCTTAGGGCCACACCCCTTTCAGATCAGGTTACAAGTTAACTTGTATCTTCAACCACTTAAGCCCTATATGCTTCATTGACTGGAATACCACAAGGGTCTATCTTTTTCACCACCACTTTCACCAGCAAATCTCACAAAATAGCACACATTTTGTATTGTGTGATTGGTGGTGAAATGTCACACCTGTTGAATTTTGCCTGTTCTATCCCATCTTTCCTAGGCTAGCCAAGCTGCTGTCTTCGTGGAAGCCGAACCTTTGTATCCAAAAGAGGTATGGCAGCTTATTTGAAAGCATCTCGAAACCCCTTTCTCCCTCCAAATTCACCAATGAGAATATAACACAAGCCCTGACCTGCTCCGAAGAAGAACCAAAACATGGTATATGTTTTCAAACTATATATATATACCTTGAAATATTGCTATGATTATCATAACAGTTTATTGATACAATATCCATGTCCTCCTCCAAGGAGCAGAGTCTATGAGGATGACAAGCTCACCACTACTGTCCTCGAGGGAAGAAGGAAACAGGATGAATCTCCATCCAGCATGCTGTGCCTCAACCAGATGTTTATCCTGCTTCCCTGGTGAAGAGGTCTCCTGTACCTCCTCTTGCTCAACTAATCACCTTAACTCAGAGAAAACACAGGAACACCAGAGTCCACAACAGGTAGTTACTCCCACAGAACCATCAGCTACCATCACAGAAGAAGAAGATAAATGTTTGAATGTCTCTAAAGCTCAGAGGTCTGAATCCTCTGGCATTCCTATTGAAAACATGGCAGCAGAATTGGTAAGAAATGTGATTGGAGAGGTGTTGACACAGATGGACAGAATAAACACCCCTGACAGTTCCAGTCAGCCAGGAGACCAGATGAACACTTACGCTTACACCGACAATGAGTCCTGTCAAACTGAAGATTGCCTCCATTCAGCTGCTATGTACAGAAACACACAGGGCGATGAGGTGGACAGAGACGTACAAGAAAAGGAGGAAAGGGGGGATGAAGAAATAATGAAGACTGATGAGAAGAAAATGGCGGAGAAGACCGCAGACCAAGGGAATTACCTTGGCAGTTGGTACCATGGCACCCGTTTCCATGGCAATAGACAGGGCTGGGATGAGTTCATGGAGTTTTTATGGGGAACACCGGGAGAGAAGCTTGTAAACCTCTGGATGGATACAGAAAGATTAAGAACCACGAAACACTGGGAGAAAAAGAACAGGTACACGCACACATGCATGAGCGTGCACACACACCATGATTTATTACATTACAGCATATTCATTTCTGTAATTTATTCAAATGTAATTTTCCATAAAGTTTTACCTGATATACAGCCATATTGTATATAGGGCCTATTGTAGCGTGACAGGCCCCAAAGAACTAATACGGTGTAAGGCTGCATGCATAAAGTGAATGGCAAATCGAGTGGCAAATCGAGTGGCAAAGTGAGTGGCAAAGTGAGTTTAACATTGTGTAATGTCGTTTAATGCAATCAGAAAGGACTTTTCTGTTTGGATGTTTGGGCTGTCAAGGCCAGAAAGTAGTTTTTTTGCCACTCAGTAGGCGTTCCCGCGTAACTTCCCGGGATGATGATGATGTCACGTGCATACCCTCTAGTAGGAAAACCTTTGATATTCGATAACGTTGTTGAATACCTTGATATTGATATTACTCACGATATTAGTCAAAACAATTGCATTATATCGTTTTTAATGTTTTTCTGCTTTAGGTCCAGTGCCTGCCTAACCCAGATAATGAATAGTATATCCATTAGATAAAATTAAATGCCTTATTTCCATTTTCCAACAATGGTTTTATTGAAATAACCACACCTGGTTACAGATGGTCTGCTTTTTTGCATGTTCTACGTGCATGCATATTGTGTCTGTTAATTAATTTGACACATGCAAAAATACCTAATTTCAAGCCGTCTTCGGTGGCATTGTATACCTTGTATGTTGATACCTCGGTATATTTTCGATATATTGCCCAGCCTTAATACAGAGTGAGATACATTCTTAAACCAAAGCCCTGGGAGAGTGAGCTGAGCTAGTCAGTTTTCGGTTTCAATATTACATGCCATAATAATATGACATAAAACAAAACTGACAGCCTCAAGTCAGAGTGATGCCTCCTGTCCTATCACATCCTTAAAGGCAGGGGTCAGCTGTAGTCTAACCTTAGCATCTGTCAACATATTTTTTTGTTTTGTTTTTATTACACAAATGATTGCTATTAATGTGACTGCACTGGTGTGAATGATATATATATATATATATATTAGATATGACTGATGTGAATCAATGTGTGAATCAGACACTTGGTGCTGATGAGGAACAGGTACCTGCTTAGAGGTGGTCCAAGCAGTCTGAGTATGGAGCTGCTCTCCAGACTGGGGCTGGCTACCACCCCCTGCTGGACAGAGGAAAGACTACACCTCATTCAGCCCTGCCTCATTGATGCTCTGCTCTCCTACTGGTGAGAATCAGAGAAGAGAGAACAAAGGAAGGCTTACTTAGTTCATGAAGTGTGTGTGTGTGTGTGTGTGTGTGTGTGTGTGTGTGTGTGTGTGTGTGTGTGTGTGTGTGTGTGTGTGTGTGTGTGTGTGTGTGTGTGTGTGTGTGTGTGTGTGTGTGTGTGTGTGTGTGTGTGTGTGTGTGTTAAATAATTGTGTTTATATGGCAGACTGCGTCATACTGTAATTTAACATAACATGAAATGTATAACTGACAGGGCTCCCAGATTCTGGACATCTCGGTGTACTCCGGAAGTCCAAGGTGAATCCTCTCAGCTGGGGCTGTGGGCTGAGAGACACTTGAGGCCTCCATCAGGGATAGACCCATACCCCCGCTGTATAACCCTGCCTCCTCTCCGGCCTGACACCTGCCTGCCCAGAGCTGCTCACACACCGGTAGGAGAAATCTGTGTATCCAACTGTGTAGCCTTTGTGTATGCAATGGCCCGGCAATACGATTAACCATGCCTTTCCTTGCATAACATCTGAAAAGTGTCTAGAAGCGATTAGTGTGATGCAAAACATTTTCACTGAAACCAACTATGGTGAACAGATTTAATAATAATAATAATAATTATAATAAAGTATACCGTCAGGTCGTAGTTACTATCAAAACCTCCACCGGCTGTCTGTCAGTCAGTCTGTCTGTCTGTCTGTCTGTCTGTCTGTCTGTCTGTCTGTCTGTCTGTCTGTCTGTCTGTCTGTCACACGTCACACGTCACACTTTTGGCCTACTCATATCTCCGCCACCGTTGCCCCGATCCATGCCAAACTTTGCACACACACTCCTTGGTTGCCAAACCACAACCCTCATTTTTCATTTTGGCCCTCTTCTAGTGCCACCATGAGGCCAATTCTTGCAAAACACATTTTTGGACACTGCTCCTACAGATTTTGCCCTAAAATCACACAAAGCAGTACACAGTATCTCTAAACTCATGTCATCAACATAACATGGATCTGTCCCATATTCCCTCCTGATTGGCTACCACTGCCTTCTAAAGTTTGTGTGTGCGACCTGACGGTCGCTTATCTCCCGATTAGGGAGTCTTACTGGTAATAATAAAGTATTTTTATTCTATTCTAAATCTATGGTATTTTCATATTGTGCCTTATTGTGTTGAAGTTTCCCTGTGTAGTAAAGATGGGGTACCATGACAGCTTTCAGGAAGAAACTAAAAATACACAGGGAAGGCAAATTTGCACATTAAACCCACTTGTAAAACTGAAAAGTACAAAACTATGGCACCACCTCTTTAAAGGACCGTACCAGTGGTCTGGCATTTTGGACAGCTTGCTGCCATTAAGAAGTCATTTGGGCTAAATAAGCCAGACCACTGGTATGGTTCTTTAGTGTCCTATCATGTATACACATGTTTATTGCTCTTTCCTTTTCTGTGTTTGTGAGATCAGTCCTATTTCAGCAGCAGCAGTCCTAGTCCAGTGTTGGGAAGCAGAAGAATGGAGAGGATGCTACAGGCCCTTTATGTTGACTCCAGGGCTGGTTTATTCTTCACACAATTCTGTGAAGGTTCTGGAAACCAGGTCCAGTAGCAGCTACATTATATCTTGTTTTACTGTTCCATTCTTCAAAAAGAATATAAAACAAATAAATCCATACATAATATAAGATGCCATCAAAGACCTCCTCTCATCCTCTTAATTATTTTCTTATTTACATCTCACACAGCCCAAAAACTGAAGTTATTTTGTTTGGAAAGAGCAACTTAATCTCTGCACCACATCCTATAAAATTCTATGATGGCATTGATCTGGAAGAAATCACATCCTACAAATAGTTAGGAACTAGATGAATCCCATCCTACCTGAAAGCCTCCCCATATCGTCCAAGCAGTTCCTACCTGAATACAACAGCACGTTATCATTTACAGTATGCCTGTCCAAATAAGAGTCCGTAATCATTACTCTTTCACTCGTTCTGGCAGATTTTGCTGTTCCATCCTATACCTGTTTCGTTATGGGGATGTTGTGTACAGAATGATGGAGAGATGGCTGCAAACTTTCCCTGAAGAAACTTGATTTCTTTACCACTATGCCATCAGATTGCTACTAATAACCCATCACTGTGCTGAACATCCAGCTAAAGTTTCCATGAGGTTTCAATTAGATTTGACTGGAATGAACAGCACAAAACCATAAAACTGCACAAATGTATCTCCCTCTACGCTTCAAGAAACATTGATATTGTAACTTTTCACCCACATAACTACATGACTTTTGTAACAATTGCTTTTGCTTTGTTTTGATTGCTATTTGATTGTTTCCTAGGTCTGTTGCCCATTGTTTCTTTTTTATTATTATCGATGTTAATGATGTTAATGTTTTGTTTTTATATGTGCCCCTACCTTATCCTCCTACTCCAGCCTGTTGTTTAATATTAATCTGTCCTGATGTTTGTATGAGTTGTTTTCTCCTCTCCCCAACTCCAAGAGCCTTACCTCTTGCCAGGCCGTCACTGTAAATAATTATTTGTTATTTTATGACCAGCCTGGTTAAAGGTTAATAAAATACAAAAAATGGCCTGTTAATCCCATTGTTTATAGTTGACAAGGAATACATGTATGTTTCTGTGGTGATGATGACAACCAAAAACCTCTGGTGATGTGTTGCTCTTTCCTGCCTCCTCAGCTTTGGGAGAATGCTGTGAACTTGTGGTCCGACCTCCAACAGTACCACCACTTATTTTACCAGGACGGACTGGACCCTTACAGAGTACAACGACAAGCACAGGTCAGTTGCTCGGTCACAATCATAGAGTCAGTCAGTCAGTCAGTCAGTTATGTACCAGAACAGGCACATCTCAAGAGACACAATCAGCTCCAGTAAAGTCTAAGTTGATTTGTACAGAGTTACAGCATAAGCTGTTCCATAGACATCATTAACACTACTGTCATGCTGTACCCCGCTGGCCAAGGTTGTGTGTGTGTGTGTGTGTGTGTGTGTGTGTGTGTGTGTGTGTGTGTGTGTGTGTGTGTGTGTGTGTGTGTGTGTGTGTGTGTGTGTGTGTGTGTGTGTGTGTGACACAGAGAGAGAGAGAGAGAGAGAGAGTTGGCACCAACTGTTTTGTGTTGGCACTCTACAAATAATCCTCTCCTTGTCTCACCATATACCCACCATATTAAAGCCAGGAACCCCCACTTTATGCTCACACACACTAAACGTGCATGTGCTACCCTCACTCATTGTCTGGCTGGCACTTCACCCCTCACAAAGTGCCCACAAAAACAAGTGAGTCAGACCCCCCAGGATCCCACCAGTTCAGCAACCCAGAACCACCTCGCCTGGCTAGAACTGGACCACAGAAGAAAACAGGCCTGTCCAAAATACTTCACAGTGGAATATATTTTCCTCAGTTTAACCTTTTTATTTAAACAGGGTAATCACACGGGAGAGGAGTATCTCTTTTTCCAGTGGGACGTGGCCAAGAGTGTAAATAGTGATGTTGCTGTGGCATGATGGCCGCAGTGATGAGAGCTGGTGAATAGTGTGGATTGGATGATGACGTGATTTATGAGAACATGAAAAGCAGGAAGAAGATGATGATGATAATGATGGTAATCATAACAGAGAACACGGTGATGATAGTGACGATACGTTTCTGAAGTGGTGACTGAAGAAGGTTTAACGATTTCTCCTCTCGTTTCTCTTAACCTCTCCTCTCCTCTCCTCTCCATCTCTCCTCTCCTCTCCATGCAGATCCTTTACTCCACCTATCTGTGCAGCTCAGCCAGTAGGAGTGTTGGGGCACGTGAGGAGACAAGGAGGGAGGTGTACGGACGCCTGACGCCGGCGTTTGAGGAGCTGTTTGACGAGGTTGAGGAGCAGAACCTGGTCCTCCTCCTGGAGCCATGGACGCAGCTGATCTCCAGAGACGCTGAGTTCTACCACAGGGTACTGGAGCTCAGCCCAGGGCTGGGGGTGCTGTTCACTTACAATTTAACTAATGTATTTTCCTTCAAAACTCGTATATTGAACAAAGACCAAAAAAAAACAACGAGAAGCATGAGAATATTTCCATATCCAACCTATTAAGAACAGGGGAGAAAGAATAAAGCAGAGAAAGTGATGAAATGTCTGCTGATACCTGATTCGGTCCCGTTGTTTTGATTTTGATGTGAGACATATGTGTGAAAATGAAAGAATGAGGTGTTTACATTTTGCATTTGAGCTTGGGTTTCCTCATCTGGGTGTGGTGAGGGTCTTTCTGAGTCTATGTGTGTGTGTGTGTGTGTGTGTGTGTGTGTGTGTGTGTGTGCTTCCTGCAGGTGTCTGTCCAGGAGGAGGTGCGTCGGGTGGACAGTGAGGAGTACAGAGAGCTTCAGAGCCTGTATGCGGAGTCAGAGCTCAGACTGAGACAGGTCAGATCAACCAGGATTCAGCAAATTATTGTCGTTGCCCTCTTGTTTTGCCTTTATTCCAGTGTTTCTCAAACTTTCAAATTTCTAGGTCTCCCCTTAACTCTGACAGTGTACCAAATAATAATAATAATAATAATAATAATAATAATAAAACTTTATTTGTATAGCACCTTTCATGACATGAAAAGCAGCTCAAAGTGCTTTACAGAGCATAAAATGAAGCACACGTGCTTAACAGAGAAAAAGTAAAATAGAAATAAAAAATACATAAAAAAGAGATAAGTAAAATGATTACAATAAAGCAAGAAAAAATAAAAGCATAGAACATTGAAGAACAATTTCAGAGCCGTGCGGACGTCAATAGCAGCATAGGGATTAAAAAATTTAGCTAAAAGCAAGAGTAAAGAAATAGGTCTTGAGCTGTGCTTTAAAGCTATCCACCGAGGCTGCCTGTCTTAGGTGTAGTGGTAGTTTATTCCAAGCTGTCGGTCCATAGAAGCAGAAAGCTGCTTCACCATATTTTTTATATGTCATTGTTGGCACCTCAAGTAGGTCTGCACTAGAGGACCTGAGTGGGCGGGTTGGAACATATCTATGCAGGCAGTTATAGAGGTACGAAGGTGCCAGACCATTTAGAGCTTTATAAACAAGTAAAAGAATTTTAAAATCAATCCTAAAAACAACCGGGAGCCAGTGTAGCGACGCTAAAACTGGAGTAATATGTTCTCTTATCTTAGTTTTTGTTAAAACTCTGGCTGCTGCATTTTGAACAAGTTGTAATCTGTCAGTTGTTTTCTTTGGCAGACCAGAGAGAAGTGCGTTGCAGTAATCAAGCCGAGAGAAAACAAAAGCGTGGATCAGCGTTTTTGCATCGTTCAGCGACAGATAGGCTCTAATTCGCGCAATATTTCTAAGGTGAAAGAAGGCAATCTTCGTGACATGATTAATGTGTGTATTAAAATTTAATTCAGCATCAATGATCACCCCCAGGTTCTTAACAGAGGTGTTATTTTCTTTAGCCAGGTTACCAAGTCTATTTATTATTGATTCTCTCTGGGCAGTAGAACCTATTATGAGAACTTCTGTCTTGTCCTCATTTAGCTTGAGAAAGTTCTCACTCATCCAGCATTTTATGCTGGACACGCACGTCAGCAATGGGTCTAGAGCACAGGGGTCGTCCGTAGCCACCGAAAGGTACAACTGGGTGTCATCAGCATAGAAATGGAAATTCACACCGTGAGCGGAAATAAGTTCTCCCAGCGGCAGTATATAGAGGGAGAATAATAAAGGACCAAGAATCGAGCCCTGTGGAATACCAGAGCAGATGTTGTGTTTGTTTGACTCGAAGTCAGCTAGATTAACAGAGTAGCTTCTGCCTGTCAGATAAGAGCAAAACCAGGACAGAGCTGTACCTGACAGTCCTACCCAGTGTTCGAGACGTTGTATTAGAATTGTATGGTCAATTGTGTCAAAAGCCGCCGATTGGTCCAGCAGTAGGAGAACGGACACATCTTTGTTATCAGCAGCCACCCTAAGATCATTAATAACTTTTAAAAGTGCAGTTTCTGTGCTGTGTCCTTTCCTGAAGCCGGATTGGAATTTGTTGTGCACCTTATTGTTCTGCAGAAACACATCCAATTGATGAAAGATAATTTTTTCTAGGACCTTGCCCAGAAAAGGCAAATTAGAGATGGGTCGATAATTATCCAGCACGGACGGGTCAAATGAACCCTGACGGGTTCATTTGGTTCCATTTGTACACTGTCAGAGTTACATACTTATTGTACAGTATATGGGTCACCTTAGACCCCTATAAAGGAACCCACAGAGTCCCTGGAATCCACTTTGAGAAACATTACTTTATACTACACTGACACGTTCCACCCCGTCTCCGCTTCGTCTCAGTCCTTATCTCTCTCTCCCCGTCCTCCTCTCCTCTTTCTCCGTCTGGACAGGTGGATCGGTGTAAGTCTACTCCACCTCCATCGCGTCCCGCTACGCCCTCAGAGGGACCTAATCCTTGGTTGGATGTCTCGCCGCGCTACCATGGTTACCGCCTAGGTTCCTTACTCCGTCATCGCCATGAGATCCAGCACTTCCGGTCCTTCCTCCAGGAACACGACGCCAGGTGGGGAAATAATTGATGTCCAGAGTGCACGTACACTGAGCCTGGTTTAAGGTCACACAAAGCTTGTTCCTTTGTGTGTGTGTGTGAGAAATATCAGCTGTCCATGTCATGCATTTTGCAGTTTGTGTTTTGTCTTATGAATGTGATTCCGTTCAGTGTCCACTTGAGTTGTTGGCTGGACCTGGATCAGTACAGAAGGACTCCCCAGAAGAATAAAGACGTCAGACTGGAGAAGTCATCTGCCATCACAACCAAATACCTCAACAGAAAGTACTTCTTTGGCCCCAACAGCCCTGCTTCAGCAGAACAACAAGAGGATGTAAGTCCATACATTATCTAAAAGACAGAGATATTACATTTTATTGCCATTTTGTTTCAAATTGACACAACATTGCATGCATGCATCTTTGGTTCAGCGATGACAAACAGTTTTAAGCTTCCATTGAATTAAAATCATCACAAAACACTTGAAAGCGCATGAGCCATAGGCGACAGAAGACGCGCTCTCATACGTTGATATTTAGAATCCGTTATGCATTTGAGATTGACAAGCCGAAGGGACTGTGGCTCTGAAGTGCGTATACCAATCATCCGTCTGTGGTGTCCTGCAGACTGCATGCTGACAGCTATGACAGCAGTGTGATGGTAGAAAATGGAGGATGAGGAGGCTGGTTAGAGTTAGAGTGAGATGACTGTGGTTTGGATCAGGAGGACAGCGTCGATTGGCTCCAGTAACAATGACAGTTGGATGAAATCTCTCCTGACATTTATAGATGGAGATTAGGTTTCTAGGTTCTAGTATTACGACAGGGGGCCACTGGGCATGGGCTTGGAACGAGTAGTACAGACTTCCTGGTCCCCCCCCCCCCCAAATTGTCTGTAGCTGGGCTGGCCGCCACAGAGCTTTTCTAATGTCATGGAAATATCTGATGCATCAGAATTGATACAGAACAGCCAAATAAATGGCTATTCATTAAGGCTGATCTCAGGGTGTTCCTGTGGTGGGCTTAGATGATGTACTTGTGACATCATGGGTTCAACTTTGAACTTAGGACCTACAGTATGTCACACCCTTGCTCTCTCCTCTATAGTAAAATCCAGAGTGTTGATTTAACTTGGAGTGATAACATTGACCTGTAAAGTAACATTTCTACACTCTGACATAAATTGATACAGTGGATTTGACTGTGGATCTATCATGCTACTCTCTACTCTACAGCCTAATGTAGCATAAATACCATAGAAATGATCTTTAGACATTAGCTTGAATGGGGTGTTTCTGTAAATTGGATGTGGCTCTGGGACTCTTGCAGCTCTGTCTGGGTTCCTGTCTGCGTGAGGGATGTTGAGGGACTGACAGCTTTACTGCCTTGGCCCTTCACTCTCTCAATCAATCAGTCATTCAGTCACAGATTGGCCCCCTTTCATCTAACGGACTCGCCCACTCCAGTGCCATGACTGGTTCTCATTTTGGTCTGATGTGTAGGCTAGGCTACATGCGTACGTGTGCGTGCGTGCATGTGTGTAAGAGAGTGAGGGAGAGAAATGTGCGAGAAAAAATAACTAGGGGGACATTAGAGAGAAAGCGACCAGAGGGATGGAGAGAACAGAGAGTGACAGAAAGCCCAGCAGGAGTCAGGAGAGAGAGAGACGTGTGGCTTGGATCTCCTGCTGTGAGCAGCCTTCCCCCAGGGATACCAGCACTCCTTTATATGTTCTTATTGTGGTTTAGAGCCGTCAGACCAGTGCTGTCTCCACCCTATCATCCTCACATCTTTAACATTTACAGTAACGCACACGCACACATGCACACGCACAAATGCACACGCACACACGCACGCACACACACACACACACACACACACACACACACACACACACACACACATGAACCAAGCCCAGGCCTATATCTAAAATGTTTCTATTCCATCTCTGATTCTTCATATATATATGTTTGTGCATCACAGCATGTTGTATGTCTGTCTGCAGATAATGCGCCTGGCAGGTGGACCTGAGCGCTTAAAACACGAACGTCTCTCCAACTCTGTTGTGGTGGAGATCCAGGATATTGTTCGGAGACATATTGAGAAAACATGGCTGCCTCTGTTCTTGGCTACAGAAGAGTTCACAGAGAGACAGAAGGTTTGTGTGGTGTCTCTGTTTTAGTCCTCTAAACACGCTTTGTTTCTGAGTCACTATACGCATGGTTCCATCCACAGTTTCAATTAAACACTTTTGGAACATGTTTGATAACATTAACACAATATGTGTGTTCTGTATTAAAAGTATGGAATCCTGAATAGTAGACACCTAATTCTGATACATTTCCCTCCACATTAAAATGCTTTTATAGTTGCTTTAGGTGGAAGTTCAAAAATATTGGTAGAAAAGTATTTGGTGAATATAATGAGGAATATATTTTCCTCATTTGTGTTTTCAGCTGTATTCTGTGTACATATATTGTTTAGTTGGACAGGTAGGGAATCAGCTAGGTAATTAGATGAAAACATCTTGTTTAGTAGAGAGCATTTAAAGTAAGATTCATCAGCGTTGTTTTCTGTGAGTGCATACGTCCTTAATTCCTTAAACTACTGTCGGTAGAGCACACATAGCTCGGGACTTCAGTTCTATAGTATTTTAATAACAGAGAAGACACACACCAAAACACTGTGGTAAAGAGTTAGCATTGTTAGTAATTAATCATTGCCTGAAAATGCTTCGAGGCATTTAGACAGGCCAGTGGTTTGGAGTCAGGGAAGTGTGAATGAGGTTGCTATATGAGAAACCAAAAAATACCAGCATTGTCAAAGTGTTCTCTGCTCTGGTATCATCAGGTGTTAACACACGAACCACAAGCTCCTCTGCTGCGCCTCATTATGTTATCAAGTTCAGCTTGTCAGGACACAGATCCTCTCATTAGGTAATGAGAGGTAAATGAGAGGTAGATGAAGTTTAGCATTACACACCGGAGAAGAGAGGAGAGGAAAGCAGAGGTGAGAGAGATGTAAACGTCCTCTCGAGAAGGAGCAGGGGACCAGAGGGCCAGAGGACAGAAAGAACTAAATCTAGTAGTGGGCTTTCGACGCTGCCATCGAGTGCAACAGAGAGGCTTGAGAGGTGTTTAGTGTCCCTGCGTAACCCTAGTTTACTCAGTGTCTGACTGTTGACCTCTGTGTGTATGTGTGCGTATTCCAGCTCCAGCCGGCAGACAGGCAGGGCTACGGGCAAAGCAGAAGAAGGAGAGAAGCCTGGAAGGTAAGGTAAAATCCTCTTTGGAAGCCGGTTATTTTGAACAGAGAAAAATGAGCCATTTCCTGGACTGAAAAGTGTGTGTGATTTACTTCACAACTTGGCTTGATGCACTGAATCTGTCAAACGTCACTTTGGAATTGCTGTTAGTTTTCCTAAATTCGTTCCAGGATAAACAGGATTAAAGCATCGCTATTGCTAACATGCCTTTAATGGCCTTTAGAATCTGTTCCACTAAGCTCTGTTCCCATGACCCCCATCCTGCCTTTATAGCTGAACTATGATAAAACATGAACCTTTCATACTCTCAACAGGAACACTACAGGAACATGTAGTCTGCATTCATTCATTTGGCAACCATCTTTTTCTGATTTCAAGTTATTTATTATGTTAATACAGACAATTAAGAGGTTATCAGGATAATGATATATAGCCACAGTTTGAATTTACAATACTGTGGTCCAAAATGTCTTCATGATGATGGGATGAACTTGGCTGATCCTAAATGAGTTTCATCATGCAGCATCTCCCCCCATATCCCAGCAGGCAGAGGGGCTGTGGATGAATTCATCCAAGGAGATCCTGCTATTCAGACAGGTCCTCCTCAACCCCGTCACCTGCCACCAGTTCCAACGCTTTGTCTCTCTGAAGGGAGACTTCCTGGAGAACGATGTACTGTTCTGGCTGGAGGTCCAGAGGTACAAGGTAAGAAGATGAGGATGACAGAGATGTCATTGTAGGAATATAACTAGTAAGACACCTTAGGGTTACATGCGACCTCGCCCTTAGGGCGAGGTCGCGCCAATTCTTGGCCATCTGGCCAGTGATGTATATCGCACCAGTTACCCATATGGAGACCCCTGCATGATAGGCAACAATGTGATGTCAGACTCAGAACATGCCCATATGGGCATTACCAAATATGGGCATTCCCAGATATGCGCTTAATATTAATGACATCGGGACAGGGATCTCCATATATGGGCATAAAACGGACAAGGACGTAATTAATTTGCAACTGTGACTTGTGATGACATCAGCGATCTCCATATATGGGCATAAAAGGGACATCAAGCCAGAGCGTGATGTCAGATGGAAGCAGGCGGTCTCCCCAAAATTACTGTTATGATCTAGGATCCTGTACTCCCTAGCCTACCAATGGTTGATTGTATTGTCACTGATCTAGGATAGGACTGATCTCGGATTGAACTCCTTACTATTGGTTGATTGAAATGTCACTGCTATTTGTACTCCTAACTATTGGTTGGTTGGTTGTAATGTCAGTGTGTCAGAACAAAGGTGTACATTTGAGGCCAAGTCTGCACTCTGCACCACTTGCAAAAGCCACATTCTTGGCCCTAATATGGTCACTCTGGCTGCACTGTCAATACATTATATATATCAATCTACATTTCAGACTCTAATCCACAGGTCCATATAAAACACAATACAGGGGACAACACAACAGACACCCTCTACAATGCCTCAAGGAGAGTACCTAATGCTGCGCTTCTTAGTCATGGTTAAAGCCATTATAATTTCATAATAATGAAAGGACAGCATCTAGAGTGAACTCTAGCTGCAGTATCATGTTCACAAACAATTGGCTGGCACTTGTCCACCTCGGGAGCCTCAGCAGAATTCTGAGAGCATCATTATAATTAGGGATGCCCCGATCAGGGTTTTTTTGCTCCCGATCCGATACCGATCAAATATTATTGCTTCCGATTCGATCCCGATCTTTCCCGATCCGATCTTTTGGCAAGGCATTAAGAAGAAAAAAAAAATTCTATTCATTCTATCACTTGGTTCTCAACCTTTTCAGGCCGTGACCCCCAAAATAATCATATTTTAACTGGGGACCCCCGACCCTGAAGAGTTGAGGAAGTATATTTTGTATAACACGGTTCTATTGTGAAAATAGCAGATCTACATGCTCACAACGCCTCGCAACGCGAGGAGTTGTGAGCATGTAGATCGGCTATTTTCACAATTTCTGGCTTTAATATTTGACAATTTGGCCAATGTTTAATTTGTCATTTTAGAGGTATTAAAAAGTCCTTAATTTTTCACTTTCGAAATGTGCAGATACCCTCTATACACTTAAACTTTATGTTGATTTGTTTACTGTTGAGAGAGAAAACAATGTTGCACATTAAGTTAATCATCTGGGGACCCCCCCAAAATAATTTGAGGACCCCCCTGGGGGTCCCGACCCACAGGTTGAGAACCACTGAGCTAGTTGACAGTGCAGAGAGACATAATTGCCTTCCTTTGATCCATTAGCAAGGGGCCAATTACTACTTATTGGCATCAGCTGCCAGCTGTACACAGAGTCTGACACAATCACCTTCCCTCTGCAGTGCTCTGTCTGTCTCATTTCTCCAAAAGCCCTTGAATATGATTGAAAATGATTAAGGATTACTGTGATTATGGTAAGCTTACATTTCATATCGCATTCACCTTACCTGTAACTTTCAGTACTCCCAGAAAATATTTTTTTGAAAAAAAAAAAAAAAACTTTTTTTTTTTTCCCGATTTTTTTTCCCCGATCTCCGATCTTATAAAAACGGCCATATCGGCGGCCGATCCGATCACGTGATCGGGCAACACTAATTATAATATAATGGGGAGCGTGTCGATATTGCGACGTAGCATTTGTTCAACGTCCCATTAGTTTGACAGTGGTGAATGCTAAGTTTGCTAACCTGGTGAAATTGCTAACCTGCCGACGTTGGTGAATGCAGAATGCTAACCTGGTGAATGTTAACCATTATGCCTAAACCTAACCCAAACCCTAACCTCAGTAAAACTATGCCTAAACCTAAACCCTAACCCTAACCCTTAGTCGAACTAACAACACGTAGAAATATCGAGCCTTTCCCAATATAATGGTGCTCTCAGAATTATGACACCCACAACTTATTTAGTATGCAAACCTGCAGATCATGTCCGTCCAGCCGTGCGTCACAGACATGATGTCTATATGGCCAAGACATCTCCACATATGGAGCTGGCCAATACCTCTACATCTGACCTCACGGACTCCAGATATAGATATAGCTGACCTGTTCTGACATCACAATGATGACTCGACCAGCCAGATTAATAGATTCCTGCTTCTTAAGTGTGCCATATTAAGAAGCTCTGATGTTTCAGCTCTGAAGCAACTGTTTATATTTACCTTAAGTGTAGCTGTACCACAAGTGGGCAGTATACAGTGGTGTACAGACATCATACTTGACATCATCAGTACACACTCATGTGACAACCTGTTGGCTAAATTATACACTTCTCTCTGTTCTCTTCCTTCAGGACCTGTGTCACTCCCACAGTGACGAGGCCACCATCCAGCAGAAGATCTCCACCATCATTAGCTGTTTTATCAACTCCTCCGTGCCCCCTGTGCTCCAGATAGACATTCCTCCTGAATACGCCCACCGGATACTGCACAAACGCAAGGAGCTTGGCCCTTACATCTTCAGGGAGGCACAGGTACACGTAGTGTGCACATGTGTTCACTTAAGGCCTGAGTTATATTGTATTGTGCATCGAAAATTCTTATTGTGCCTTGTTATGTCGATATTGTTGATGTTGACGTTTGATGATTGGGGACAACGGACTAACATTTGCATTGTCCCGTCTAAATAAACAAATAAATGAAATGAAATGAAAATAGCTGCATTTTTATCACATTGCAAAAGCATTGTAAGTCCAAGTAGAGTATATGTATAGGTTTATTCGTTTACAGGTATAAAAAGGTTTGTATTTTTGTGTAGTACATTACTCTGTGTGTGTGTGTGTGTGTGTGTGTGTGTGTGTGTGTGTGTGTGTGTGTGTGTGTGTGTGTGTGTGTGTGTGTGTGTGTGTGTGTGTGTGTGTGTGTGTGTGTGTGTGTGTGTGTGTGTGTGTGTGCGCGCGTGCGTCCGTCCAGATGTCAGTGTTCAGTGAGTTGCTGAAGCTGTGGCCTCAGTTCCAGACTTTGAGGAGCAGCGTCAAGGAGGAGCAGCTCCTGCCACTCCTGGAGGAACAGAGAGTGAAACACAGAGCCAGGTTGCAGAGGAGGAGGAGGAGAAAGGAACAGGTCAACAAACACACACACACCTGGCAAATGGCATATAAAATCGAATCGAATTTCAGATTTTTGAATGTGAAAATATGATATAATATTCATTCACAAATGTCATAAGTTGTAATTACAAATTGTAATTGTTTAGAATTTCATTATATGAAATGATCATAACATTCTACCACCGTCTGTGGTGCAGGAGGAGATGGAGACACAAGAGGAAGAAGAAGAGGGGCAGGACGTGGATGGAGAAGGAGGACAAGAGGACAAGTTGACGAGGGAACGGAGCAGAGTGATATATTCTCCTACACAGCAGGTGAAGACTTTATACAGCTATGCCAAAGCGCCACGTGCACTTTTGATGAGGAGGAATACAGTGATGAAGATGAGTCAGTACTGGAAAAGGAGAAAGTAATCCAAGCCTATTGAGATTGTTGTATGTGTTCCTTCAGATGTCTTGGTCGTACTCCAAGTACATGGCAGCTCTGAAGAGAGAGGAAGTGCTGCTGAAAAGACAGAGTCAGTTGGAAGTAGTCGCTTCATTCTCCGTAAGCTCAGGTACGCAAACAATTGCACGTGCCCGTGCACGCGCACTCCAGAACAAGCGCGTCAGACCTTGCACCAAATACGTGAATATCAAAGAAGCAGGTGAAAGCTAAATCAAACTGACCTCTCAGAATCATGCACGGTACGTCCGCTCACCCACTTCATCCTATCTATAGACATCAGTGTGTTAGTGCAGTAGTTAGTCCCAGTCCAAATTGAATGTTGTAAATGAAGCGTGGTATTAATGCTCTACTCCATAGTGAATGAGGGCTATTGTAAATGAAGCATGGTGCAAATGGTGCTTTAATGGTAATTCTATGTGGGAGTCTTTCCTGGTGGGAAAACAGATGGAGGTCATCATCATTTCCTACGTAGCGTTGACTAGCTTGGCGTGGAGTGCCAGTACTATGACAAGGACTATGAGGAGACTGACTGGGGAATGACTAGAGCAGAGAGTAATACTGATACGTGTGTGTGCATGTCCATCCATTCTTTGAACAAGTTAAATGGGTCAATGACGTAATCATTTTGTGTCCATATGGTTTAGTTCAATTTAAAATTGGCAACATTAGAAAAGAAATGTACAAGTTACTTGCATACTTTTATTGTATTTATTCCATGCCAATATTATTGCCAGTATCATGTCAGTATGACAGACAGTATCAGTCAGTACCCATGGTCAACCGTAGTCAGTACCCATAGTCAACCATAGTCAGTACTCAGTACCCATTGTCAACCATAGCCAGTGCCCATAGTCAATCATAGTCAGTACCCATTGTCAACTATAGTCAGTACCCATTGTCAACCATAGCCAGTGCCCATAGTCAATCATAGTCAGTACCCATTGTCAACTATAGTCAGTACCCATTGTCAACCACAGCCAGTGCCCATAGTCAATCATAGTCAACCATAGTAATTTCTACATTTGTCATACTGTACAGCCAGCAGACAGTATCTCTCTAATTCTATGACACCCAACGAAATGTGCTCTCTCTTCCAGTGTCATCGTCTGGCCACAGCTTCATGTCAGCTGGTAGCAGGCGCAGCAAGCAGCGTTCATGTGTCCTCTCTCCCAGGACAGACAATGTACAATAACAGTAAGTTATGTGGGAACAACAGCTTACACCTCAACTCACATTTGCCATTTTAACTACAGTATAGACCAGGGGCTTTCAAAGTGGGTGACGGGGCACCCTGGGGTGCCGTGATGGCAGTCCAGGGGTGCCACGAGATAATTTGTTAATATTTGGAATTTGTCTGGACACTTAGAAAAATATTTAGTATCATTTTAAACTTGAAGTACAAAGTTATTTTTAGTCAGTTCTAACCAAAATGGCTATTATCTCAAAGTTTTCCTCGCAACATAATCGCTAAAATATGCTATAAATATGAGATGCTGGGAGTGAAAACTATGAATATAATGTGCCTCGGGTGAAAAAAATATGTATAGGGGTGCCCTGAGCCAAAACATTTTGGGAACCCCTGGTAGACTCAGCACAAGTACATAAAACTGTAGTTCCAGGTTTACTTTTAAGTTGGCATACCTGAAAAGTTGGTTTCCTGTTAAAGTTAATTGTCCCATAGGCCTATAGCCTTGTTTGATTGGCTCTGCAGCAGAGTTGAACTGGAAGCGCACTGCAAACATTTGTGTTTCCAGTTCAAATCTGCTGCCAAGCCAATCAGTTGAAGTTATGGGAAACTCAATCATAATAGGAAGTGAGTATTCCCCCTTATGGAAACCCGAGGCTACAGTTGTGCAGAGCTGACTATTCAGTTGAACAAAAAGACAGTAGGGGCGAGATCATCCTACAGCCTACAACCTGGTTGCCAAAACAGCGACCCTGGCCTACATCAGCGAGGTCGTAGGCTGTAGGATGATCTCGCCCTCTCTCCAAAAATATTACTAGAAGGTACTGTACAGATATAAAGTAGATGACAGAAAATGGCAATGGAAGAGTCTTGTGTAACCAAAGCATAAGAGTAAACAACATAGTAAGTTACCCGTAGATACAGAGTACACGTGTGCCACCGAAACAAGACTCTGACAGACTGTTATCTGAGCACAAAATGATGAGAGAAAACTGAGAGCAGACTCTGCTGCCTGGTCCCGGATGTTCTATTGATGTTATGAGACTAGGGCTGGGTTTGAAACAAAGACCTGATCTGACATGGAAAAGCTATCAAACATTGGTTAAATGTTTATTACTGATAGACAAACAGTAAACAAAGCTGTTTAAAGGGAACACAGGCGGAAGTCCTGAGATGAGATTTTAATACGTTTGACTCCAGTTAAAAAGTGGCTCCAAACAATTTGCCCTCAACATTTCATTTATTTTCAAACCATACATTGTATACGTCGTTGACTCCCCAGGGGTCTATATACTAGGCCTTTTTTCCCCCTATACAAAAAAAATCTCTTCACTGAAATTAGCAGATCTAACAGGCTCACAACGTGACACATTAGAGCTCGTAGATCTGCATTTCTTTCTGTACGTGTACACTTTTTTACGGTCGGGTTTGCCGCTCTGGCTTCACTGTGATGTCACACTAACAGAATCCCTTTTAGACAGTCATAGCTCAATGGATAGAGTGAAAGCCTAGTTAGTAGAAGGTTCCAGGTTCAAGTCTCAGTCAGGGTCACATGATCACCTGACATAAAAAAAAAGTCAAATTACAGTACTTGATATAAGCTGTAACTGTCCACATCTGCAGCATATTCACAGGAAGACAGACACTTCTTCTCCGATATCTTTTATAAATTAATGTCCTACTTTATCATACAACAGTGTCACACAAAAGCATCTAAAGTAGCAGATACACAAGCTTGAAACGTGGTGCGAACACGTTTTGAGCTTGTAGATCTGTTGCTTTTGCCATTTATTAATGTATTCTACCATGCTAACTACTATCATCTCTAATATTCTACCATGCTAGCTACTATCATCTATGTATTATCTATCATGCTAACTACCTGTCTATTGCAGTTCTCCACTCCTTCCTTTCTCTAGGCCCACCCCTTCCTCTCTTGTACTTAGGTAGAAAATGTCAGTACGGGCGAAGCCACACATGCGACGACTGGTGCATTGACCCCCATCCACTCCCAATGCTCCCATGTTAAAAGAATAACCCGGAAGAGGTCTTAGGTCTGTGATCGAAGAGCCCACAGGCTCTGTGGGGTCACAAGCTCTACAGGTTCAAGGTTCAGCACTGCTGTACTCTCAGTCGGTAGAGACACTCACTAACCAATGGGACAGTGTTGACACTCACAAGTGTGAAGGATATCAAAAATTTAAAAAAAATAAAAAGCGGGGGGTAGCGCCGTTGCAGGAAACAACGCTACGTCGCTGCAGTCTTCAGATATCTGGCTTCACCCTACTTCTTCCACCACTGGTGTGGTTAACATAGTGTAGACTGAAACACTAAGTCCCTTGTTAAACGGACTGACTGACAGTTCTCCTGCCTCTCCAGTTTCCGATGTCTTCCAAGACGATGTGACTGACATCTTGGCCTTCATGGACAAAAGCAGGATGACACAGCTACTGTATGTGCCAAATGCTATAGTGCAACTTTCATCTACTGTATCACTTTCTGTGTTTTAGCCTGAATGATGAAAGTTGATACCCCATGAACATTCTTCCAGTCTAAATAGAAAGTGTGCAATAGAACATGTTTGACTTTTCATAGGAAGATTTGCATTATCAGAGGAGGGCCAAAAAAAGATAGAAGCAGGTGTTGGAAGACAATGACATATAAAAGTTTTTTTATTATTACTTTTTTTTTTAAATAACGCAATATATTATAGATGTACCTACAACATAGGCATTATATTTGACAAAATGTAAAAATGTCTAAAGAGCTCGCAGTTATAACAATAAAGGCATATCTTTTTGCATCAAGAACAATTGGCATGAATGTAAGGTTACAAAGAACAATTATTTTCAAACAACCTCGGAAAATTCTCTCTCCCTCTCTATATATATATCTCTATTATTATTTTTAACAAAACATCATCAATTTGGTTGATGTCAAATGTCAATGTTTACAGTCAAAAAAGTATTTAATGTTCATAATATTGCACTTACATTGGCATCAGACAAGCACCGGGCTCATTCACAAGGGCTCATTCTGTCAACTTATTAGGCATTTGTATTATTATTATAAAAGAAAAAGACGAATAAGGCTTTGTGCAAGATAGGACCCCATGGTGTGTAGCATTCATTTTAGTCGTCTTTTTGGCGACACATTTCGTAGCACTGTTGTCATTAATTACAGGGTTTGTCTACACGCAGACACTAAAGATTGTGTTTAATAATTTTAGAGCTACAAACAAAACAAAAAACGTATTTGTAGTGGTTATTGTGAAAAATATACCAGTGAAAGATTATATCTGAGGTTCTCATACTATGGGCTGGGACCCTTTTGACACATTGACGGTTGAAAAAAGAAACATTTATAAAACTTGTACACACGATTCTCACATTGCAATTTGTTTGTGCCGTCCCATATACATGGGACTAGGAAGGGATTAGTCTATGGCACAATGGGCCTACATTGTGAAATCAAAGTGACAATACAAACATCAGAACAGCATTTGATGAAGTGTTGTAGGTTTGTGTGATTGGGTTGTTTAATAAGAGACGTTTTGAGAGGCAATTTATAATACAAAAACATACAAACATGAATAAATAATTCTCATTGGAGTCGATGGAGAAAGATGATAACCCTTGTCTAATGAGCCCCAGCTGCACATTGAAAGCACAAAATGTTGGTCAAAGAAGAAAAATAAGAAATGTTATCAACTTCTTTATGTTAGTGTTGTCCATGTACAATTATGAAATAATCTCTATTTATGTACTTCTGTAATTACACATACATCATCTTCATAAATAAATCTTAAACACTTAACATGTAAAGCCTCTTCCCTTTTTCAGTGGGTCCTGGAATCTAGAAAATGTAACTTTTAAAGGCAATTTGTGAGAATGGCCTCAACCCTAAGGAGCAGGTGACCATGTAGGAGTGGCAGAACCTTAAAGTGCTCTTTAACTCCTGTAAATATCTTTTGCATATAATCATTATCTGCTATCTAGATGGCAGCAAAAAAAAAGAAAAAAGATTCTGAATCAAAGACTGTTTAAATGTGTCTCTGTGTGTACTGGTCAGTGGAAGCCGATGCGTAACGCCTTGTTCTTGACTGTAGTGAACTTACTGACGAACACCCTGGCGAAGGCTGGTTCTACCAGATAGCGGTAGGATTTGGTGACAGACGGTGGTGCTTCGGCCAGCGTTACGGGGGGCTGGAGCTGCAGAGAGGCCACAGAGGGGGACAGATACTGGGAGGCACGAGTCACATAGTCCACCAGCCGGTGATACTGCTGCTCTGACAGACGCTCCCGACTGCTATCACCCTGCGGACAGAGGGAGAAAGGACCAACGTTATTAATTAACACACATTTTGATATCCCATAATATAAGGCTCTGTTCCATGTTCAGTGAGCTGAATTTTTAATTTTTACCAATCATAATACAATTTATCTTTATCACATATAACCAACCTTCATCTGACCTCGGTAAGAGGAGGACAGAGAGGGTAATAGCTTGTGCTTATTGCCATAAATTCCTTAGGGTTATACTGCAGCTAACCAGTCAGAGCAGCTAATGTGGCAATGGTCCTTCTGTGACCAAAAGACCTTCACTAGTTCACCAACTGGCTGCTGGCCAGCAGCACCTCCCATGTTTCAGTCAACTCCCCACAGAGAATTCTATTCGCCAGTTACTCGTAACCAGTAATGTTAATCTAACTTAAACTGTCAATCACCCATCAACGCACAAGGTTATCCAACCATACCTCGCCTATGGCCCGGGCTGATGCCAATTTGCCTATATTTAAGTTGTTTTGCTGTTGTTAACTGTAACTGACAAACAGCATACTTTAAATACAATCCATACAGCAAAGAACAACGAACAACAATTGTCAAGAGTGTCTCACCTCTGTGTCACTGGCCAGTGTCTGCTGCTGTAAGGTCAGTGTGAGCTGGCCCTGCTGTCCTGCCTCTTGTTGGCATTCCACCTATGTAGAGGAGAAGCTCTGGTTAACTGCATGTTAAGCTCAGTTACTGTATGTGGAAGAAACACAGCTAAAGAAACATTAACATTTTGATTTGTTTGTGTTCTTCTAACCAGACGTGCCATTCTGTGGGGAACATGTTCAAATAAAATCAATATAAAGTAACATTTATCAAACCAGGAAACATTCATGTTTCAAATAGTCTGGCTTTCATTTCATTGTCACCTCGTAATGACTATATGGTTGCACAGTGACGAAGACTTGGACCAAAACGGCTTTGGCTCCTTTTTTTTGCGCTTTTTTCCCCTTTCTTTTGGTGTGAGGACCTTATATTCTGCACCTCTTAATGAATGAAAAACACATCTGCAAAGCACTAAAAGAAAGCGGGCAGGACTTTTGTGCAGCTCTGGTGAAGAGGCGTACACTGTGAGGTACCTCAGTGATGGGGAAGGCTTGTTGCTGGGTGTCCTCACTTAGGCTGACCACAAACAGCACCTCTGAGGTGAGTAGCAGACAGCCAGCGTGCTCCTGTCCCGACCCGGTGACGATGGTCACCTCCAAGGCCATGTGGACCTCTGGCCTGCCCAGAGACTGCAGCATCTTCCTGTGGGCCCAGAGCAAGGTAGGGGGAAATAAAAACCCGGCATGTCAATAACATACCTACTATACATAATGTACAGGGTAGTGACTGTTAGGGGATAAACAGACACTCCAAAATATTACAAGCATCAGCATATTATAAATCTATATTATAAAATATAGATTTGGAGAGAACAGTACAGGAAGTGACCGCTTACCTAACCCATCCTACCCATCCTTACCTAAGCCCATCCTAGCAGTTAGGACTGCTCATGTGACACACACACACACACACACACACACACACACACACACACACACACACACAGCCAACGAAGAGCAAGGCACCCCATACCTGAGGGCTTTGTATTCGACAAATAATAGTATATAGGCTATATTCTATACTACAAGTTTTTTCCAATGACCCAGATGTTGTTCTCACGCTTCCAAGGGCCCCTCCGTGTGTGTGTGTGTGTGTGTGTGTGTGTGTGTGTGTGTGTGTGTGTGTGTGTGTGTGTGTGTGTGTGTGTGTGTGTGTGTGTGTGTGTGTGTGTGTGTGTGTGTGTGTGAGAGAGAGAGAGCGCCTGTGTGTCTGTGTGCACACTGCACTCGTACAATGTCTCATTCACTGAGCTTTTCACATAGAGAACAAGGCGAGGGGGCTAGACGGGAGCTTCTAGTTGACTACATCCATCTGTAAATAGCATTTTTATATTTATTTTTAGCAACCCACACAGGTAAGTAATCACTAAAACTCAGATATACATCCTTTTGCTTACTTCCATGCACTATGGCCCAACATAAATACACACTTGCAATGGGAGGTCAGGTCACATTAGATGTACACATTCTCTTTAGACATGAGACCACACAATGTGCCAGGCTATTTCACATGCACACAGGCACATGCAAGTGACCATGCGTGTCATGGTAGACGTATACATCCTGTGATTTAAGTAACTGCATGTGTGCTTCCTCCTACATGCAGGTTCGATATGTATGTATGGAATTCTGTACATGTGTTCAGCCATGATCCTATGACAGAGTGTGTTTATATCTGAAGACAGGTGTACAGGTGGTGGTGCAGCGGATGGTAAACTAGGCATACTTTGGTAGAGTGAGTTCTGTTCAGTGTTACTGTGTTGATTTAATGTGAACTTGGGCCAGCCTGGGCTACTTGTATTAGAGGAGATACCTTCTGTATACCTGATGAAAACCAGTTGGTTTTAAAGGCAGAACCTATAAAACTACACAGTGAGGCATTACGCCAACAGACCGGCATTCTTGTACTTTTCATTGGATTCTGATATGAACTCAACACACTGTCCGACTCCTTCAATGACTGTAGTTTAACATCATAGGTGTCATGTGTAATCACATGTGTCCTTGTTATACCCATTGATAGCTGACCCTGACTCCCACAGGTAGAAATTAATGTCCAACCATGTGGACCGAGTCGAACAACTGGACAATACTAAATGTTTTAAGATGTATGGGTGCCAATAGGATAATCAACCAATTTTCTACAATTCCTGAAAAGTGGCCTTTTTTTGGTCCAAGGTTGTAGTAATGTGCTCCACTGAGAGACCATGCAGGAAATTATGGGGAGACCAAATGGTTCACACAGTTCTGTGAATGTGCCTGCACTTCCTCCACATTCATATAATGAAGGAAGACCCAATGTTGACCCCATGATTGGCGCAGCATATACCCTCAATCTGTCTCTCCCACCTATGTCCAGCCAGGGAAGTTGTGTGTGTGCCCCTCCTCTATCTGATGGCATGGAGACATCTCTGGACAGACTCATAGTTAAACAGCCAGAACAGTTTCTAGCCAGGGGGCTTTGGCAGAGTGCTTATAAAAACCTTTTAACAGTATTGTACACGAACAGGGGAGTGGAGGCTGGCTGCCATGTGTGGGATAGCTTTCAGAGATCAAGGTCAAGGATCTTGCCAGACTCCTTTCTATAAAGGACAGTGGACCTTGCCCAAGGTTTTTCTTGTTTTGTTCTGAGAAGGTTCAGAGAGATGAGAGAGAAAACGGACAGAAGAAGTTCTGTTCTGGCTGTGTAGAAACCAACAAAACCAAAGGTGGTGCTGGACAAAAAATTAAAAAGTCAGTGTGCAACATTGATTGTAGGTGTCAGGGCTCTTACCAGACATATTTCAGATGGCTGTTGGGGGCCTGGGCAGACTTCTCCTCTGCAGGCAGGTAGAGCTGTTTAGGATGCTGCCACAGTCCTGCTCCATGTAGGATACCTGGAAGGGAGAGTGAATGAGAAGAAGCATCAGGATAGCTACTTTTGTATTTGTCAGGGACATGTGCATTATAAAGGTTTACAGTAATGCATGCATTTATCATGGTAAAGGCCCTTTCTCACTGTGCGCGATAACAATAACAAATATTGTTTTCCAATTGAAGTGGATGGTAGTGTCCACACCACAACGATAAAGCCGTCATAATTGATGTGAACGCCATATCGTTATCGTGCCCAGTGGGAAAGGGCCTTAAAACTAGGTTAGTTACACTTCTCCACTAAAGTGGCCCTACTGTATGTAACTTTTCTTTTAATCAATAAAATGTCATTTTGTTTTATCTGCATGGTAGAGTATGTTAATACAACTTATACAATTGGGGTGGTTGTATTTTGTCTCCCTGCTCTTCTATTGAGACATTTAGATCCTGTGTCTAGGTGAGACATGACCTTTAACACAATCCTGTTTCTGGTTTGGCACAATTTATTTTTGACCTGAATTTCAGGATTCAATTTATCCCCTGAGCAAGCAGGCAGGCTCTATTAGCTCAATGGTAAGACTTCCACCACTTGCACAGAAGAGCCAGGGTAGAAGAGGAATGTTACATGTAGTGCAGCTTTAACCAGACAATATGAGTCAAATTCATACTATTAAGACATCTGACTTAGAGCTAAAGGGTTTTTGGGCAAACTAACCATCATCATTAGCCCGACACTCCATTCCATTGGAGTGTCATTATTCCATGATGTCCATCATGCTTTCAGACTGTCCATTATTCAGTCTGAAAGCCCTCTCAGTGCAGCCGTTTTCTGAGATGGGGTGTGGCCATAGGTTTGGTGATTGGGTCATACTGGATCATCACCATCCCCATTGGGCCAGTTAGATTTCAACAGAGAAAACCCCGCCTTCGACAGTGTCACCAGACCCCTGAATATATATTATTCTTTAATGGCTGTGGCCAGCGATTCAGGGGCTGGAGCCAGGCTATGCCATCCCAAATACAGTACACATATACACTGGCAATCATATACATGTACTGTATTACTACTGTAAAGTGATTACTTTTCAAGGGTAATATTTCAGGGCAATGGCACTCATGCAAAGAGCTTCTTTCTCTTTTGTTATGATGTAGTAAAAAAAGAAGATTTATTTTTTTACAATATAGTGTAGTATTACGATGACCTTTCTTTTTACAAGATAGTATAAATGTAATTTTAACTACGGTACTCTTACCCTTCTTTGGTGAATACCCAGGCGCCCCGGTTTGAGTTTTTCTCTTTTTACAACATACTGTAGTACATTATGACATTCTTTTTATTAAGATATACAGTAGTATAGTGCTATGACATTGTTAAGAATAAACATGGGTGATGCCGTATATATATATATATATATATATATATATATATATATATATATAATATACACACATACATGTATTGGGTTTAGTTTTGAGTTACACGGTTCCATTAACCACACAATAGGAATCATATCAAGATATTTGACTTGAAACCAAAGGATGTTTGGCAAAACCAACATAAACATTAGCTGTGGTACAAGCGCCACCACCCTGCATCTATCATGCAGAATTACTGTCAGATTTCTCTTTTCCTCATCAGGTCCACTGAAGCAGTGATGCATCAACCATGTAAAGAGACTTTGTATAATAGCTCCATCAGTGTCTGTCAATATGGTACAAGTTGATCATCTATGTGCCTGTGGTCACCCGCCCTCCATTCCAGTGCTCACATCAGTAGAGCAGCAGTGGCAGTGAGCCAGTGATGTCATGGAGTAGTTAAAACACAGCTATAAAGAACAAAGTGAGCCCTGCTCATGATGTCACCACATTGGTACTCTGGAACGCAACACAGATCCGCGTGGGCATTTGTCCTACAAGAGGGTGTGTGTGTGTGTGTGTGTGTGTGTGTGTGTGTGTGTGTGTGTGTGTGTGCGTGCGTGCGTGCGTGCGTGCGTGCGTGCGTGCGTGCGTGCGTGCGTGCGTGCGTGCGTGCGTGCGTGCGTGCGTGCGTGCGTGCGTGCGTGCGTGCGTGCGTGCGTGTGTGTTAAGATCTGGTGTATTAATCCCGCATGTACTGTATATAATGCGCTAACTTAATATGTAAGCTGCAAGTGTATTCAGTGAATCCTGCAGAGCCAGTGCACTGTGTTTAAGTACCAGCAATGAGTATGCACTTGTTTTTGTGTAAGCACGTGTCCATATATATCTGCATATTTAACTTTGGACATTGTGTGTAGTATGTATGGTTGTGTGAGCTGAGCATACACATGTTGTGTGTGTGTGTGTGTGTGTGTGTGTGTGTGTGTGTGTGTGTGTGTGTGTGTGTGTGTGTGTGTGTGTTCACTCCAAGCCTGCTAAGCCAACAGTGCACACTGGGCCAGGTAGATTAGAGCCGGCCCCCAGGGAGCCATCGCTCTTACACGGAGCTGTGCACCTCATTGGCAGTTTATGTACTGTAGCAATGACCTGTTAACGCCAACGCACACCACCCCCTCTTCCCTCTCTCACCTCCTCCTCACCCCCCCCCCCCCCCCCAATCTCCCTCTCCTGCCCCTTCTCCCTATCTCCAATAAAACACAAACCAACTCCAGGGGAACAAACTGTGCCTGTGTGTGTATGTGTGTGTGTGTGTGTGTGTGTGTGTGTGTGTGTGTGTGTGTGTGTGTGTGTGTGTGTGTGTGTGTGTGTGTGTGTGTGTGTGTGTGTGTGTACATGTACGTGTACGTCAGAGGGCCTTTCAACAGCTCTGTCCTGGGCCCCTCACTACAGAAGGCCTGGCCTAATAAACACTTGGCTCCTGCCTGGGGCCAAGTAGAGGGAAGGGGAGAGATGGCCTGTACACCGATGGATTTCTGAAGCTCCTGATGCATTCACTATGATTCATGGATGTTTGTTAGAATACCATTGCCCAAGGCTTTATGGACACAGCAGGTGTTCATTGTTGTGTTGGATAATAATGTTGAGCTTTTCTCTACACCTCATGTTAGTGTCTAGGTGATGAAAGACACTGATGGTGCATGTGTGCGAGTGTGTTTCAATGTTAACCACCTAGACATTAGAATCTGTAAAAGGCTTTCCCAGTGTATTGGCTTTATAATAGGCTTTATTCTTATTTTATTTATTTTTGAAGACTTTGGGGCTTTTATGTCTTTATTGATAGGACAGTAGAATGCCAGGAAACGGGGGAGAGCGATACGTGGAAAAGGTCGTCAGGATCGGGAATCGAACCGGCGACACCGCCAGGCATCCACGCCCACGCGGCAATGCCCAAGTGGCATGCGCCCGGACCAGTAGGCCAGCGGACGCCCCTATTCTTATTTCTAAAACATCGTTTCATACTAAAAGAGGGCCAAAGATTCAGTTTGACTAGTTTTATGCTGTCATTTAATAATGTAATATAAGTAATACTTGAATATTTAAACTCAACTCAAAACGCAATTTTACGTTAATATTTTTTAGTTTGAGTTTGAGTTTCCTTCCCACAGAGCATCCAAAGACCATCATAACTCACCGTAACCAGTCTGAGAGACCAGCTCGGCTGCTCCTCCGATAGGCTTGGTGAAAACGCCCACGATGCCTTTCCCCACCCCAGAGATGACTCCCTTGGCCGTGCTGCCACCACTCTGCATCTCCCAGGTTCTCTGGAAGTTCTGCATGGGCTGGTCCACAATGCCTGCAATCGCTCCTACAACAGCAAGAAAGTATTGTTACTGATTAAGTCACCTGCCTGACTTGAAGAAACATGCATCATAATACAATGGAGACTATGTAGTCATAATACACTATAAGATTACCAGTAAGTCATACTATATACATACTACTATAAAACAATTGTGACTTGATGACTTTATTTCTAAAAGGGGGTTTGAAACTTTATATATTGGTAAAATCTGCTTTGTTTGAGTCCATTTATGTTCTAAAAGGGTGACTTTGAGACTTGTTTCACAGTGAAATGTAAGTCAGCGAGGAGACTATGTTTTGTTCATCAATTTCTAATCAACAGAAGCTATTGAAGATATCGCACCTATTTGGAGTTACAGCATGGCAAGCCAAACCTCTAAGGGTAATTTTACAGTAAATGATCCAAAGTTCATATAGTGCTATATAATATGCTATAACAGGCTATAATAGGTCACTCACATAGAGGCACACACGAAAATAACTATAATACGTTATTTTATATCCCCCCCAAACAAATGCACACCTCATAACTAAGGCTATAGTCCTTCTTTCCTGTATCTCTGTTCATTGTCTCCATCCAAATAAAGCAGGAATGCTGAAATCCCCAAATGCCATATTGGAATATTCCGACAGAAATAATAGAAAAAGTAATCTCACCAGGGAATTCAGACGTGGTTTATGCTGTTAAACCAAAAATGTATCAGTCATTTTATATACTACGCAGATGGGGCACCTAATATTCAGTAAATCTCAGGAATTCTAATCCTCTATAACCCAGAGCAGCTGTTTGGTTTGAATAACACTGTTTTTTGACTGTCGAGACAGACTTGAGTGTTACTGACCTCTGGGTGTTTATTGGGACCCTGCTGTTCTGTCTAATACTATGCTGTCTCATAGTGTACTCTTGTTCATTCGATAGACAGCGCATGTGTGTGTGTGTGTGTGTGTGCGTGTGTGTGCGTGTGTGCGTGTGTGCGTGTGTGCGTGCGTGCGTGCGTGCGTGCGTGCGTGCGTGCGTGCGTGCGTGCGTGCGCGTGTGTGCGTGCGTGCGTGTGTGTGTGTGTGTGTGTGTGCATGTTCACTCGTATGTATTTAGGTGTGTGCACGTGTGTCTCCCGTGTGGGCAAAAATATGTCGTTGTTGTCAGGTGGAAACCTTGTATGTCCAAAATCGTTTGTTTTGTATTTATCATTTTAAAAATGATTTGAAGTAGTGAAAATAGACGATCTACAAGCACACAACGCCTCGCACCAGGGCTGTGCTTTACGTAAAAACGTATAAATATGAATCTCGGAGATACAAGGTTTCTGCCCGACAGTGACGATGTATTGCTGTGTGCACATGCATACCCAACAGGCTGATGCCGAGCCGTGAGAGGCCTTGTCTCAGGCCGTCTCCCAGGCTCTCGGGTAGCTGCCGTCTCCACTCCTCCTGTCTGGTGTAGTGTTCCTCGTCCAGGGACAGACGGTCCATGTTCCTCGCCAGACTGGTCGCTAGGTTGGTGATCGATGTCAGAGTGCCTGGAGAGGGACACCGACTGTCTCAATTTGAAATTCAAAGTAGGGCTGTCACGATTATGACATCTTACATGACGATTAATTGTCACTCAAATAATTGCGATTGACGATTTAATTGTGTTTTTGTGTGTTTTGCTGATCTACAAGCTCACAACGCGTCGCATCGCTTGTAGCTTGTAGATTATGTCAAATAATTGCGATTATGTCAAATAATTGTGATTAGGGAATTATGAAATACTTGTGACAGGCCTAGTTCAAAGTTCAACACAACACAAACAACAACTTTGAAGGTTTTGGATGTCACTGTTACCCTTGGAGATGTGTTTGACAAAGGAGGTGGTTCCTCTGGACACCCCGCTGACGAAGGCCCCAGGCCCGCGGGTCAGACCCTCATAGGGCAGGCGGAAGAAGTCCGACACCCCGTTACCAATGCTCCGTACCAGGCTGGCAGGACTGCCTAGTATCTCCAGAGATCCCACCACCCAGCCTGAATCAAAGGAGACAACACACAGAGACAGGCTCAGAATCCTGTTTGTACTATTATTATCTATTGCAGGGGTTTTCAAAGTGGGTGACGGTGACGGGGCACCCCGGGGTGCCGCGACGGCAGTCCAGGGGTGCCGCGAGATAATATGATAATATTTGGAATTTATTTGGACACAAACGTATTTTCAGTCAGTTCTAACCAAAATGGCTATTATGTCAACGTTTTCCTCGCAACATAATCACTAAAATATCGTCACTGTCGGGCAGAAACCTTGTATCTCCAAGTTTCAAATGTGTATGTCTTTTGGTAAAGCAAAGCCCTGCTTCATCATACAAGACTGTCGCACAAAACTAGTGAAAACAGCCGATCTACAAGCACACAACGCCTCGCGATGCGAGGAGTTGTGTGCTTGTAGATTGGCTGTTTTCACTAGTTTAGTACATTTTATAGATGATAAATACAAAACGAACGGTTTTGGACATACAAGGTTTCCACCCGACAACGACGATATGCTATAAATATAAGGTGCTGGGAGTGAAAATTATAATGTAGGGGTGCCTCGGATTAAAAACATATTCATGGGGTGCCCTGAGACAAAAAAGTTTGGGAACCCCTGATCTATTGTACTGACTCTAATGCTTTTATAAAAGGTGCTGAGCCCTTGTGGCTCATTCTGACTGAGACCGCTTGCAAGCCCAAGTGAACGTTCAAATAAATTACCAAAAGAGGTTTCTCTTGTTTGTGATACTTTATAGGTACATTTTACATCCTAACACTTCATCACTAATTTCTCCACGTTTAAATGGTATATTGTTGCAAATTGTAAATGGTACAGCCTGTGACAGGGGCAGTAACAATCCTTGGTCAGAGGACCTCAGAGACCTATTGGTGATGTAAAGATTGAGTAAACCACTAATATAAGCAAGTGCCTGACCATGCAGATCTCTATGGGTGATCAAAATAATCACTGCTTAATTTGTGCCTAATTATGCAGTATTGTGGACTTCTTAAGAGGACCGCTTGTGTTGAGGTTTTTATTTGTGTGCAAACAATGCCATAAAAGATCTGACGATGACTTAGAAGGACCAGGGCACCGCAGTAAGATCATTTAATGATCTACATGGCAACATTAGTTTATAATGGAGCACGGAAGATATTTTTGACCCCATAGTATCTTACAATAAATGCGAGAAGTCTCTGCGTGCGTGTCTGCGTGTGTGTGTGTGTGTATGTAATCTGCGTATCTCGTGAACCGTTCGTCCCACCGGCTTCAGATTTGGCCCGACGCGCGGTTTTCCCGAACCGGTGCGAAACGTTCGGAATCTCTGTATGCGGAGATGATTGTTGACATCAGGCTGTTTCTGAGGAAACCAGCGCAAGCGCTGACTCATTGTGACATCACATCATAAAAGGCTCTGACATCACGTATGCCACATGGACACTGGCAAAGGTCAAAACGGGTCCTATGTCAACAGGTATAATGAGGTTTGCATTAAAGGGTGGGGCATTCATTTCCTATTTCAAATTCGGCACGCGCATTCCCTGCCGCAGCAGGTAGTGCAGTGCCCGGCCTCGACCCGACCCGATACGTGATTTTCCGGAACCGGCATGAAAGGTTCGGATACTGATGTCTGACATCAGGGTTTTCCGGAACCGGCACTGTGTCTGCAGAGATCTCCATATATGGCCATAAAATGGACGCAGACAGACAGATACAGATATCTCCATATATGGGCATAACATGGACGCAGACAGACAGATAACTCCATATATGGGCATAAATGGAAACAGGCAAACAGATGGTCAAAACGGATCCTATGACAACAGGTATAATGGGGTTTGCATTAAAGGGCGGGACATTCATTCTCTATTTACATCGTTCCCGAGTTGGCCAGGTTGCCGACTAGACGCTCGGCCCTTGTACACTACATGAACATAGCTGCCGTGTGCACAGTGCACACCCATACACACCTGTTCTTACAAGAAATGCCTCCCAGGAGGTGTAATCCACACATAAGCTTCTATAGAGTACATGTACCTCAACTACTTTTCCTGCCAAAAGCAGCGCTCCGAGGACACACTCTCCCATTCTAATAAACAATGTACACAGTCAAACTTTAAGACTGTGGGGCGGACGTCAAAGTTAAACTGCTTTATGACCATGTTAACTCTCTGTAAGAGCTTTCTCCATGCGATGGTCCACACAGAAACACCAACGGATGCATTGCGTACCCACACACACACACAAGTATACAGGCCAGCAGAGGCACAAGCACGTTAGCAGGCAGACACATGCACATGCACTCTCTCTCTCTCTCACACACACACACACATACACACACACACACACACACACACACACACACACACACACACACACACACACACACACACACACACATTCCTGAATGAAATCATGCAAAATGTCCCAACTAGATTTATTGCATTCTACTATCTCACCTCTCTCATTCAGCCATGCGGGCCACTTCAGATGGTACGGCTCATTGATATTTATGCACTGACAATTGCATCACAAAATCAAATAGCCATTTCTCTAGCCGCCAGACCGCTCTGCTCTTATTCCCTGTCAATTTCTGTATGAGTGATGGGCTCTAATGGTAGGAAATGGGTTCCAGTGGGGCCCAGTGTTCTTTTCTGCTTTACATGCTCTTCCAGTTGTGGTTTTGGTAGAGCATAAAATCCTGACAGGAGCTGATGTTTACAGGCCTGAGTCATGGCGACACACATCCTGAAATGAGCGTGCACGCACATGTGTGTTTATCTGTGTGTACGCTGTATATGTGCATGCACTTTTATGCGTCTGTGTATGTGTCCATTTGCACTATGTCCTTGCCTTGTGGGCATGTGTGTGTTCGTGCCCTTGTGGTGCCGTGCATCCTAAAGCTAATCAGTCCCAGAATGCAATGCTTCCCGTAAACCTTAACGGTGCGATGGCTCAGGTAGAGGAGCCCACAGTGAAGTGACAGGTTGAAATATGAGCAGAAACAAGGGCTCTAACGAGAGACAGCAGTAAGGAAGCAACCAGCCATGAACAGTGATTTCTGAGGTGGAAATGACTTGGTTAAATCATACCATGTGTGGAACATAATGGACGATAAGGCACGTGACTATATAGAATGATGATGCAGGACCACGGCACTGTATGGCACTGGTTCTGAACCTGAGTGTGCAAATATAACCAGTGTCAAGAGATAAATTAAGGATTTTAGGATTTAGGATTATACAGCATAGATTGGGGTCCCAGAGATGAAAATGGTATCAAATGGGCAGTGTTGTACCCGAACGCGTTCAATGAACGATCGTTCACGAACACGTTCATATTTTGGGGCGAACGTGAACTGAACGTTCTTTGTTTTCCGCTTGATGAACGCTATTGTCGAACGCGTTCATTCTGACGTCCATGAACGGCGCTCGGCGGCTAGTTCGCTCGTACGGTCCGCGCCTCCGCGGTCTTCTGTCCTCATGTCTTTCTTTTCATTCACATTTCACATTATGCTCCAATAATACCCAGCTGCAAGACCTCGCGATGAGCAGACTGAGCGCCTCGGTGCGCTCACTGCGTTGGGTCTGGGTGCTTCTCTTCCTCGTTACGTCTCGCAAGTCGCAACGCAAGTAAAGCCTGACTACTTCGCTGTATGACCTGTGTGTGTTGCATGCCGAAAATAGCTGATCTGCAAGCTCACAATGCGTCACATCCACAAGACAATGTGAGCTCTTAGAGCAGCTATTTTAACCAACGCTTAAACATGCAGATGGGCACGACGTTTAGAAACCTCTGACTTCACAATAAGCCCCTTTTTGACTGCGGCTTTAGCAACACACCATACCACACCACACCACACCACACTACACCACACCGCACCACATTAAAATATCTACATTTTCCATTACACAAACGTAGCCCTATTGGTAAGAAACAAATTGACCCTTAAATGTGATTATAATACAATATAAATGTGTATTACAACTATCCTAAATTATAATACACTATAATGGATTATAAATGTGATTATAATACACTATAAAGTATTAACTCTTTGAGTGCCCCCTTTTTCACCACTAGAGGGCCCCAATGACCAGAGAATTCTACTTAGACAGTGCTGGTATATGCACAAGCCCTGCAGCCATGACATGCCTGAACACTTTCCTTTGTGCATGTACAGGAAGAGGATGAAGTTAGCTTGAAGTTAGCTATTGGCTACCAAGCATTTTAGAAGATCTATTTTCTGCAATTTAGCCACGATTAAACCTTGCACACCTCATGCATGGGAAAAAAACAGAGAAGAATGAGCTCTAAAAAATCCAATGCAATCCTGGATTGCATTGGAGTGGATTTGTGCAGTTTGTTCACAGCTTTCAAACAAAAAAATCCGATTGGAAATCCGTTCAGGCATTCTTGAGATAATAGCCATTATGTTTTACATGTTATGTAAACAAAAATGGCTGCCCTGTATGTTAGATGGGGTTGTATGGGGGTGGAACATGCAAAATCGCGATTGAAATCATGTTCACCAGATTTGATGGGGTCCAAAAAAAAATTTTTTTTTTTTTCTTTTTTTTTTTTTAAAGCCGAACTAGTTCGGGATCGGCACTCTGCGATACGATAATAAAGCCGAACTAGTTCGGGATTGGCACTCAATGAGTTAATGTATTACTATGATAATTATAATACACCATAATAGATTATGATAGTGGGTATAACACAATAGAATCTATTATCATGTATTACACCTATATCCTGGTGGTCTAAATGAAAAGTCAGTGAGTGGTCAGTCATTATGAGGGTGCAGGAAGACTGGGCACTAGTGGTGGGCACCTAAATATTGTGGGCTCTTCAATGTTAAGTTGGATGAAATACGGTAATTGCTGTGTGTGGTTCTATTTGGGCTGTGTCAATAATTTTGACAAATAATAGCTTGCAGCAACGTAAAAAAAACAACAACAAAAAACAAAAAACATTTGAATAGCCAAAAGTATAAAAATATTATGGTTAAAAAAAGAACTAAAAAGAACTAAGTTAGTTCATTTTGGGGAACCATGAACTTTAGTTCAAAATGTAGAATTGTGAACTAGAAGTGTTGAACTTGAACTTGAACTAGTTCGTTTTAAAAGTGAACTTTCCCAACACTGCAAATGGGGAGTATGTGGCCCATATCAAACTGGAGGTCCTTGAAATTATAAAGGGCGAGAATCATTGAACTAAACTATACTGCAACCCTAATCTACACTGTTTTGTTCCATTTGTACAGAGAGTTACAGACCCATAGGGTCCCAGTTGTACCACTGGTGGACCTCGGACCTGACGTTAAGAACGAGTGCTGTATGGGAGCTTGCACACTCTGACCCAGGTGTAATGGTCCGTTCATAATGCAAAGCTTAAAATGCACAGCAAGGGGCAAGTCAAAATGTCACAGCACACCTGTATTCATATCTTTTGAATTGACTAATTCCAAATAAAAAGTTTAACCACTTAAAAACATTGCTGTATAGAGTGTTTTACTTTTAATTGTGCAGGCATCAGACTGTAAAAAGCCTGATTTCCCCCCCCCCCCACGTTTCCTTTAATGTATGGCCTGCCCCCACCTGTAAAATATTTAAAAAAAAGAAAAAAAAGAAAGAAAGAAAAAAAAAAGTTATGCCTATTATGGCATGCCCTAAAATAGAGAATGCAGGTTGAACTTGGTTAAACACTTGTTTTAGGGTATAGAGTTTGCTAGCCTGGAAACCAGACCAATCTTCCAGTGATCTTTTTTTTTTAAATAAACTCGGCAGCAGTGATATTAGTCTGGCCATACTAGGCTAAGAGTTTGCCTCTGTATTGGGAAAGTTAAAAGCGAGGACAGCTGTCATACAGCTCTTCTCAAAACCATCCTGTGGGCTGGATTGGACCCCATCATGGGCTGCATTTGGCCCGCGGACCGCCAGTAACTAGTTTAACTGTTGTCTGTGATGGAGTGAGACGATGAGATGATATCCTGTGTACACAGGAAAGGCAGTGTCTCGCCTCAGCTCACATCCTGTCAGTGAGTCTTCCTAATGGTCATTTTTTGCATAAACCGTTTTCTACATCTCCACACATTCGGTTGTAAATCATTTGACATCAGACGCAGACTATCAGCTACAATTTAAAGTATGTATCCGAATGCTTCTGGCGTGAATATTAAAACGAAAGTGCACGCAACATTATCAGTCTAGTGTTAATGCATATAGCACATGCTATACCCTGCTGGTGTTATCGTCAGGTGAAGTGGGGGAGTGTAAACCTTGATTCATGCAGAGCTGCGTGCCGGGGTCACCCACCGAAATGAGACGAAACACAAACTCACAATGCGTCGCAAGGTAGAGATCTTCACGGGTCCAAAAAATCGTCCCGAAATCGAAATGGAACGTCAAATTTCGACCGATTCCGACCAGTTCCGAAATAATAATCAAATTACAAAACCAAACCCGAGTGGCCCTGTAACGGTCTCCTCCGATTCCGTCCCGTTCCGACTGACTTTCTTTTTTTACAGACCGATACCCGTGACCGAAATCCTTTTATTTCCGAGGTTCCGAGAGACCCGACCATTTAATCATTAAAATCATTAAAACCCTCTTTCATGTAACTCACTGCAGCGCTGTTAACTGATTGACAGGCAGAAGAAGGCTGCCAAGGAATCTATAATATTAAGATCGAAACAAAAGCCAGGGATAAAGGAATACTTTTAGGCTATTTTCTAACTACAGAGGTATGTCATTTTCGGTTTGTTTGACATGGTTTAACTTATACGCAGTTGCGGGTGCTTTCTCATCATTACACACGTACCAAGATCTTTTCCCCCCGCTGTTAAACTGATCCTAGACCAGCATTATCATCTTACTGTTACACAGCCATTCATCTCGCTGCCTCACGGCTAACAGACCTGATCCTAGGTCAGCCTAAACACAGCACACACATTAAACAGAACTCCAGTAGTTTGTTCCTTATAGCGCACGCCAGCGCGCACACACACATTGATTGATTGCTTTACAGTTTGCATAAAAAAGCAGAAAATACACATATAGTACGGGTCCTCTCGGGTCCTCTCGGGTAATACACATAATGATCGACAGCCTCGTGTTCCGAGGGAGATGCGGCCATTCCGACCCGGCTCCGAGTGACTATGATAAAACACTGACCGAACCCGGTACGGGTCTCTCGGGTCCTCGGGTAATTTCGAGGTCGGGTCCCCCGTGAAGATCTCTATCGCAGGGCCTGTAGATCGGCTATTACCCGTGCGCGACACCAGCGTGCAACTAATAACAAATCACTCTTTAGATAGGAGATATGTAAGAGAGAAAGAGGGAGAGACAGAGCGCGCGCGAGAGAGAGAGAGAGAGAAGCCCTCTACTACTCACCAGCTCTGAAGAGGGCACCAGCAGCGTAATGCATGGCCAGAGCGTGGACCAGCTGCCTGGGTGTGGTGAAGACAGGCCCTCTCTCAAACAGGGAGAAGGACAGAGGCGTGTGGTCTGAGGCGATGTACAGCTTCAAGGAGGCATGGATGCTGACCAGCAGGTTGACTGGCTGAATGGCCAGACTCTGTAGACGCACCGGATGGACCAACGCCTGTACCGACTGAACCACCTAATGACAACCACAGCATGGGAGAATACAATTAATGTCAACGACCACCCTAGCGGTTAACAGTAAGAACCAATACAGTAATAGTCATTATAACAGTATATCTTTTCTTCAAAATAGTTATCTTGAGTCAAAGATAAGCACAACATGAATAAGTCCACATGGGATGTAAGCAGGTAGGTACCAAAATGTATAAGTCCTGATGAAGATCTGAAATGATTAAAAGGTTGACGACGCAATTAAATTTTTCAATTAGGTTTTTCAGCATTATCAGTGTGCAGACTCTATTCTCTTTTATGGCCTAAATGTAACCCTTCTATTACAAGTAGAACACCTGTTCAGGGAGGACTGGAGCACATCCGTTCCCAGGCTCTCTGCAGCCGCTGACTTGTGCAGGGGTGGATGCCAGGGCAGTGTTGGGGATATAAGTGTGGAACAGGGTCTTGATGTAGTAAACAAAGGTATCCTCCACGTAGAGCCTGGCAGGCTGCATCTGCAAGGTGACCTGGAAGGCACAGGAGATAGGTTGGATACCCTGGAAGCCTTCTACACCCGGTAGTAAAGATCATAGGTGTTCATTCAACTCTGAAATTGTACAAATGTAACCAAGTGGACGATTTGTTCTTGTGACATCATTTTATTGTTGTTATTATTATATTTATGTTTCCTGACCTCAATTAAACCCCCAAAAAACTGTTTTTAGTTGATTTTATTTGGTTTGGGGTTTTCTGAAAAATTAGGCTCAGAAAAGTGAAATGATAGGCCCTGGACTTAGATGTCACAGTCCATTAATCCCGCCCCCTTTCCGCCCAGCCCCTCCCCTTTCTTTCTCCCCCTGGGGTGGGGGGGGGGGGGGAGAGCAGAGGCGATGATTGACAGGCTAAATCCCTCAACAGTGACACCCGCAGGCAAATCGATTTGATTTTTCATTGCAATTGAAAAGGACTTAGACTTAGACTGGTTCTCAGACTTTTTGGGCTTCAGTACCCCCTTTTCCTGATTGCTGAATCCTAGTACCCCCTTTAAAGGACAACTTTGTTTTTTTACAACAAGGGTTCATATTTTAGATTGTAATTAGAGAAAAGAAAAAGTGAGAGTTAAAATGTTTTCATTTGCTTCGTTCTATTGTTTTAGCGCGTTTACCGTGCTAAAATGTGGGGCATGCGTACACATGGGGGCATGCGTACAAGTAGCTAAATGTGTATTTTTAGACACAATAAGCCATCAGTTTCTTTATTTCTTTTTACAGTAACACGTCTAGCTCCCATAAGTCACATCCAACCATGAAAGGTTGCGTTGTATCTTGGGAATGGGCTTATTATGTGTAAAATTACATATTTAGCCACTTGTACGCATGCCCCCAATGACTGAAATAAGAATCTCTAAAACAATAGAAAGAAGTAAATGAAATCAATTTAACACTCATCTTTTATATTATTTAATTATAATCTAAAATATGAACCCTTGTTGTAAAAAACTAAAGTTGTCCTTTAATGGACAACAACATTTTGACTAGAAAATACTGACAGTCCAGTTTTTACGTCAATATGTTGAAAATAAAAGTAAGTAGCCTGTTTTCTATTTCTAACAGAAAAATTCATACTTAATTTGGTTTAAAGCTATACAGAGCAGCACGTTCACATACATTTGTCAATGTTTTATCATTAAACATAACAGTAAAATAAATGTTTCCATTTTCCATGTTCTTTCAAGTACCCCTAGGGGCCCATTTGAGGAACACAGAGAGAAGAAAATGTGTTACCGGTGTGGATTTTTTCAGTTTAACCTTTTAATACACGTTTGAAGGACCATGATAAAGACTTTTATGTTTTGTAAAAACAGCATGTCATGAGAGCTTTAAATGAACACCTAGGATTTTATTGGGTACCATCTTCTGGCAGTAATCCCAGTAAATAATAGTCTAATCCAGTGGTTCTCAACATGTGGGTCGGGACCCCCAGGGAGGTTGCCAAATTATTTTGGGGGGTCCCCAGATGATTAAAGGGCCACTTCACCTCTGGCTTGAACAAAACAAATAACTCAGGATTGTGTTGATCGTGTCCCAAACAACAATAAAATAAGATAGGGTTGTCCCAGAGGTGAAGTGGCCCTTTAACTTAATGTGCTAAATTGTTTTCTCACTCAACAGTAAACGAACCAGCATAAAGTATAAGTGTATGGAGGGTATCTGCACATTTCTAAAGTGACAATTTAATTGTGAAAATAGTCGATCTACATGCTCACAACGTGAGGCGTTGTGAGCATGTAGATCTGCTAAGTTCACAATAGAACCGTGTTATACAAAATGTAATGATGTCCCCAGTTAAAATATGATTATTTAGGGGGTTTTGCGGCCTGAAAAGGTTGAGAACCACTGGTCTAATCTAGCAGACCAACCTGCTCCATGGTGTGTCTGTCTCCAGCCAGAGTGAGGGCCAGCTGCAGGAAGCAGGAGCGTTTGAACTCCTCCAGGGCTTCTGGGGAAACGGTGGGGTTGGCGTCGCTGCTCCATGGATCCCCAGTCTCTGCGACCCCCCTCTCCACCTGGCACAGCAGCACCGGGAAGTGGAAGCTGGCACGGTTGTACAGCTGGTTGTCCACTTGGAGACTGGCACAGTGGAGCTCAATCAGACAGGCTTCAGACATTAGACCAGAGATGGTAGCAGCGGTGGTCACACCGGTGTGGTCTCCGTGCTCAGGGGGGGGCAGCCACGCGGGTGCGGGAGCCAGGCTGAGGAGCACTTTGGATAGAGTGAGCCTCAGCAGCTCCACGGAACCAGAGGGACTTGTGATGTCATCACTCAGAGCCACACTGGCCTCACTGAGGAGAACCCTGAAGGCCAGATTCTGACTGGAGGACCTGGGGGAAAAAAGAACACACATGTAAATATTAAGATATGCAATTGTAGTCAGTTTCATTTAAAGGACAACTTTGTTTTCGTATTTTAGATTGTAATTAGAGAAAAGAAAAGATGAGTGTTAAACAGTTTTCATTTACTTCTTTCTATAGTTTTAGTGGCCCCTAACCACTGAAATCAAAGTAATTAAAATCGCTAAAATGATAAAAAGCAGTAAATGAAAACATTTAAACACTCATCTTTTCTCTAAATCTAAAATATGAACCCTGAAAAAAATGGTTGTCCTTTAAGACTTATTATTTGGCTTTCTTTCTTTTCCCCACTTCCATTTGATACATTTAAGTGTTTCTCCTCTAAACAAAAACTATATATAACATTATAAATAAACACATTTGCTAATTAAATTGGCTTCTATTGGAAGAAGGAAACATTAATGTCTTGAATTGCAGAGAAACAAACAGAGCAATTCATAATATGCTCATAATTCTACTTGCATTTCCTACCAATAGGGATTTGTGTCATTATCAAACTGCATGAGGGTGTCATCATGTGTAATGTGATTACAGTGATTTGCTGTGTTGACAGTGAAGATGGCTGTATGGTGATGTAATGGAATATAACAGTAATGCTATGAAGTGTTGATCGACACCATGAACTCAGCAACCATAGCTGACAGAGGTTTTGTTGCCCTCCTGTGGTGAAAAAGAAAGCATGCAGATCAGGACTGCCAAGCAGTAACTACCTTCCACAGAAGGTCACCAGCAGGTCGTTTTGAAAACTCTCCGTTATTTTTATTTTGGAAATAGAACTAATCAAACACATAGAGTATCCTGTATGTAAAAGGTGTCATAACATATGCCCTATTTCAACTTTTTTTTGTAAGGTTGTAGATGGGCTAATTTGGCTATTTAATAGCTACAGTCATTTGGCTATTTAACTGCCAAATAAGACATCTATCTACAAGCTTATAAAAGTGTCTCAATGGGACACATTGAGAGCTTGTAGATCTGCTATTTTAGAAAATCATTTAAAAAAAATGTATGTATCCCAGTATTCATGTCATTGATGTCTTATTTCAGAATGAAACACTTCACAATATGTCAAAAACTAAAATGTAATAGATTTCTTGGACAGACCACCCGCTTGGAAGTTACCTTACACAAGTTACCTTGCTATTTATTTATATTGAAATCCTAAAAGGAAGAGAACACTTCAGCAGTACCTGATGTGCTGACTGAGCAGTACAGAGTCCTCGCTGCCCTCTGGTGCCAGGGAGAACACCAGGGTTCCTCTGTCATACACCACGTCTATGTAGAGACAACCAAAACCTGGCAGGAACACCACCTGACATGGGAATGGAACAGGCATGTTCTGATGTTAAAGAGGTAAGAAAACCTGTCAGGAACACCTCCTGACACGGAATGGAATAGACACATTCTGACATTGGATCGATAACTTCTGCAACCTTGACATTCAGCTTTTAGGGACATTTTGCGTGTGCGTGCATGAGTGTGTATGCATGCTTACAACTGTTGGTGTGTGTTATCTGTGTGCATGAAAGTCAATGCATGTATTATTTTGACGGTGTCGTGTCATTTTTCCCGGCCAACCAATTTTTCCTAACCCTAACCCCAGTAAAACAAACGCTGGTGAATGCTAACCTGGTGGAATGCTAACCTGGTGAATGTCAACCTGGTCAGACCAACGGGAGGTCGAACCAATGCTCAGACCTCCTCTATGCTGACCTTACCTTAACCTGTCATGTTGTGTGTGTGTGTGTGTGTGTGTGTGTGTGTGTGTGTGTGTGTGTGTGTGTGTGTGTGTGTGCGTGTGTGCGTGCGTGCGTGCGTGCGTGCGTGCGTGCGAGACATGGGTTCATGTTATACGAGTACATATCGTCACTGTCGGGCAGAAACCTTGTATCTCCAAGTTTCAAATTTGTCTATTTTTTTCGCGAAGTAAAGCCCTGCTTTATCAGACAAGGCCGTCGCACAAAAGTAGTGAAAACAGCAGATCTACAAGCACACAACGCCTCGCGGTGCGAGGCGTTGTGTGCTTGTAGATCGGCTATTGTCACTAGTTTAGTTCGTTTTTTTAAATGATAAAAACGAACGGTTTTGGACATACAAGGTTTCCATCCGACAACGACGATATGTGTGTCTCCAGGTTCACAGTGATCAGTCCCTGGCATTAAGACAGGAAGAAGATCTCTCCAGAGCACTAAGCTGAGCAGTCACAACAACCTCTGGCCCCAGGACCTTTCACCCCTCATACACGGCTCACACTGTGACCTCACAGAAACCAGAGACACCAGACGACCCCAGCCTCAACCTGAACCTAGTGACGGCTAGACACAACACCAGCATTAACACACCACGCTCCTCGCCACCTTGCTAACCCCGAGAGCACACACGCACACAAACAGTGTGAGGATAGCACACACACACACACACACACACACACACACACACACACACACACACGCACGCGCGCGCGCGCACACACAAACTATGCCAGTCAAAAGCCACTTCTAAAATGTAATTAAATACTTGGCTACCTACAGTAAACCAACTGGCGTGCACACACGCGCAAACACACACACACACACACACACACACAGAAACACACACACACACACACACACACACACACACACACACACACACACACACACACACACACACACACTTACCAGTAAGGCTCCCTAATCGGGAGATAAGCGACCGTAGGTCACTTATCTCCACAAATAGGGCAAAAATGTGTTTTGCCAAAATCTTCCTGATCCATGTTGATGACATGAGTGTAGACATACTGTGTAGTGATTTTCGTGATTTTAGGGCAAAATCTGTAGGAGCAGTGTCCAAAAATGTGTTTTTAAAAATCGGCCTGGAGGTGGCGCTATATGGGAGAGATTCATGTTGATGGGATGAGTGTAGACATACTGTGTACCGATTTGCGTGATTTTAGGACAAAAATTGTAGGAGCAGTGTCCAAAAATGTGTTTTGCAAGAATCGGCCTCATGGTGGCGCTAGAAGAGGGCCATGTGAGAAATGAGGGGTGGGGTCTCCGCGCCGGCAAGGCGGACGAATAGGTACCGGCCCCGGCTCTCCCGGACGCTCCTAGCCCGAGTTACGGCATTTTATGTGAGCTGCAGTGGAGGGGGTCCTCCACTGGGGGCGCCACCACTTTGGCATCCGTTCTGGAGCACCAGGAGTCGGTGGTCCCCGGGAATTCCCCGTGAGCAGCCATGTTGGAGTGGTCATTTGGTCATTTTTGCACATTTGGTCTTTTTTTACATCTGGGGGTCCCCCAGGGACCTGGGGGTCCCTGGAGCTCCGGGGGTCCTTGGAGGTTGTAGTTTGGCAGGTAAGGAACGTGTGTGCAAAATTTGGCATGGATCGGGGCAACGGTTGCGGAGATATGAGCAGGGCAAGAGTGTGACGTGTGAGGTGTGACAGACAGACGGACAGACTGACGGACTGACACTTTGTGCAGGGTTTGATAGTAAATGCGACCTACGGTCGCAATTAGCCAAAACAACTTGTATTCATCTAAGCCAAAACTCACATGCGCGTGCACAAGCGTAAACACACTCCTTAGCTGCCTAACCTCTGTGGCATTCACACGACCACAGAGACACACTACTCCACCCCATGCATGCCATATTGATTAGCTATTGGTGACATACACAACACAGCAAGTCACAACATGGTCCTCTGCTGCCCACATAAACCTCTTTAGTGCTCTGCTGCTGTGGAGGCATTGGTGATGATCCAAACCTTGTATACAGTATGTCATATTTTTATGTTTTTTCAGAAATGTATATTTTGGACAAGGCTGTTTTTTGTCCAACAGCAGAGATATGCACCTTACCTGCACACCTCTGGAACTGCTGCAAGATCAAATATAAGAAAATAAGTCATATTTGTTTCTCACTGTCTAAAGATGTGTATACATGTTTTGTGGTGACTGAGCCAGTTAAACAACTGATCTGTCTCCAACTGATGAGGAGGCATTAGAGACTGCCTGAAAGGTTCGAGGCAGAGTATCACAATATCACATCTCCCAGGTCATGGGTTTGCACATTCCCACAGGTACAAAGACTTCATGAACAGTAAACCATGGCTGTCTTATGTTGTGCATGTTGTAGTCTACAACAAATGCTGGTATGACATCTCTTCAATTGGCCATTAACAGGAAAAAAGGTCTATGTTTACATATGATAATGTAAATGTACAGTACATGTATTGATGGCGCTATGGTCATTTTTAATGTAAAGTCTACCTGTGTGCCAGGGGAGTTGATGTCTATGGGGTGGGTCCAGTCAGAGCTGGCCTGGTCTGAGGTGGTCTTCAGCAGCAGGCTGGGCAGGGACTCTCTCTGTCTGCAGTCTGGGAAGCTGGAGAAGTGATGGTAGAGTTCATGGTGCACGGAGCAGCTGGCAGGCAAGGGACGGCAGTATACCTCAGACCTCGGGGCTTCTGACAGCAGAATGGAGGAAGTATAATCATGTTAGTGGACGATGGAGAACACGAATGCATTAGTTTCTCAAAGTAGGGGCAGGCATATCGTCGCTGTCGGCAGAAGCCATCTCCACTTTTCAATTTTTTTATTTTATTTTATAAATAAGAGCTATTGAACATTCTTTACGTCTGTGTGTGGGGTTTACAAATATTAAAGCAATGAAAATCATAAAAAAGCGCTTCTGACAAAACCACCTAACTCCATTGGACCCTCCAACTTGTGGAGTTAGGTGGTTTGTCCCCCAATGATTAGAATGATGAAGTCAGAAGGAAAAAAAAATGGCCACATAAATGGCCAAAAACCTCCTAATGCCACTTGAGCTTTATTTAGGTTAAGTGATGATAATATATGGACACATTCAAGTATCTGACAATGTATGAAAGTCACCATAGTGACTTTGATGAGGCAGTGTTGTGTTGATGTTTTCATTTCCTGAAAAGTTAATATTTTGTACACATTTCCCGGTTTCCTGCCTCGACCGCAAGATATACTGTATTAGTTTGGGTCGAGTATATCTGACCTTTTGACAACATCGGTATTGGCAGTTATGCAGCCAACGTGTCCTGATTATTTACCACTGCACTTTCAACCTTGCTTCCCTAATTTGGGCATGTCATTAGTGAAAATACTGAAAGGTTTTCAAATATGTTGCAAAGCGTTGTGAGCTTGTAGATCTTTAGAAAATCTTTGAATAGGGCTTCAGTGGTTAATACAAAATAAATTACAGTTTATGTTTATTTTATTTTTATCTATGAAAACATTACTTGGGCTTAATTTTATATTGTTGTTGTTTTTAGTAACAAGTTAAATGTTTGCAAATAGAAACTTTTATCACTTTTAAGTTTGGACAAAATTTCAGTCAAACATTGGTATTCATGGTGGTCTCCAAATCGGGATCGGCAAAGGTTTATGCATGTTTGGGGTTTGTCCCTACCTTTGACATTCTCCTTCAGCAGCAGTGGGATAGGACACTTGTTGTGGATGAGCATTCGTGGGCAGGGGTCCTCGTTCAGAGTGATGTATGTCACCCCGAGGTGCTCCTGGTACGTCAGCACCATGGCTCTGGAACAAACAAACACAATAAACATGTCAACCAAACAACTATAAACCACCACACCCCATCATGTCTCACACACAAAATATCATAATTAGTTGTGACCGTCATGTCTATTTCCCTGCTCCCATGGAGTGTGGCCATGGGCAGAGCCCTTTTAAACCCAACTCACCAATTGTAACCCTAAAAATATTTCTTAATCTTCATTTGTCAAATTTGACTATAGTTTAGTTCTCAGGAGTATATGTGAGATGAACATTAAGTGTGTGTGTGTGTGTGTGTGTGTGTGTGTGTGTGTGTGTGTGTGTGTGTGTGTGTGTGTGTGTGTGTGTGTGTGTGTGTGCCTTTTTCCAGTGTGTTCAACAGCACACACACACACGAACACGCACGCACGCACGCACACACAAAGGAAAACATCATCAATCCAAGATCTGTGAAGAAAGACATGCTTTCAAAATCACTTCTGTAGTCATGGACTTAATTATGTTATGTGTTCACTGCAGTAGGACAATTCCAACAGAGAAAGAGAGAGAGACAGACGGAGGAACAAAGATGGGAAAGAGAGAAAGAAAGAAAAAAGGGAGAAGGAAAGAAAATGAAAAAAGGGAGAATGAAAGAGAAAGAAAGAAAACCACATAAAGATGTTAGATAGATAGAAAGAGAGGGAGAGAGACATGGAGCATGTGAAAGAGCAGAGCCTGACAGTGGAAATGATGAGGGCATTTCTCCCTGTGCTTCATCTCCAGTGTTTAACAGGCCGTGACTGAAGTGCAGGCCCTCTCTAACGTTATGTCCCGTGCCAACCGGGGGTTCTGTGCCCTGTGCTGACTGACTGTCACAGCCAGGAGCCACCGACGCTCCACTTCACCCACCTGCTACTCAAGTCTCTGCCAGGGCTCGGCTTCACGGGAACCGACACACTTTGCCTCGGAAAATCTGGCCGGACGGGGGCAGGGAGGCTCCACGATGTAGGTCCAGCCTCAGGCCCGGCGTCAGGTTTAGGAAGGCAGCTGAAGAGCATGAGTCTGAGGGGCGGCGAGGTCTCGACCTCTCCTTGGACAGTGTTTCGGAGGAGGTCCCAGCAAGGGACGGAGCAAGGCGTGGCTGGGACGTTTCCCTCCGAAGGAGCCAAGGTGAACGCTGCTGTGTCTGGGAGCTCACAGGGCTGGAAGAGACAAAATGGAGAAGTTAAGTAAGCAGGTCATGCAGCGAAAGAAAAAATGTGGCAGGCGGGAGAAGAAAGGAGGAGGAAGAAAGGACCATCAAATGAGATTAGAGAAGATGAGAGAAGTGAGGTGATGTGAGGAAGAGGAGAACAGAGGAAAGCAATGGATTGGGGCGGGCAGGACAGGATATAAAAAGGGACAGCAAAGACAAGAGTAGTGGAATGAAAGAGGGTTAGAAGATGCGAGTGGTTACAAAAAAGATACATGGCACGACCGCATTGTTATTGTACTCTCCTATTTCTCCCACTGAGCTTAGTGCTAAATTGGTAGCAGAGAAGCCCTGCTGCGCCAGTTTAGCAGCCAGTGATCAGTTGAGTAGTGCTGGATTAGACAGTGAGCATGATGAATAGCCCTACTAGAAAGGCATTCTTTGCGTTGTTTTGTGGTCTGTGTTATTGTTAAACCCATCGCTCTGCGTTTAGTTTTTTAAGGTCTTTTTTCAGTCAATTAGAGGCAACTGGCAAGCTCTGCCATCCTCCTTTAAGGGGATCTGAGGGCTTGTTAAATGACATCACTGCCTTGCTGCTCTCGTTGGGGACAAGCAGCAGATGAAAGCAAGGAGGGAAACCTGCATCCAATTCTGGGTGTTTGTCTAATGTCCCTGTGAAGTGCCATGGCCACATGGCGAGAGAGAGGGAGAGGGAGAGAGAGAGAGAGAGAGAGAGAGAGAGAGGAAGCAACACGATCTGATGGAAAACGGCTTGCTGCGTCCCTACAGTGTGTGGAGGGAACAGAGTGTGAGTGAGTGAGTGAGTGTGTGTGTGTGTGTGTGCGGGCGTGCGTGCGTGCATGCGTGCGCGCATGAGAGATCCATCAGAAGATTCAGATACTCAAGTTGTGGGGGCGTGTGTGCTCAGATATAGGCATGTGTATGCACGCACAAACACGGGCGCAGAAACATGAATCCACGCACACACACACAACACGCTCGCACACACGCAGGACCATTAGCAGTCATTATGGCTACGTATGAAGTAGCAGTGTGGAGGCTGCAGACCTCCAGAGGTCACACTAGTCATTCAGAGTGCTGGAGCTGACAGCCCACAGTGTTAAGAGGCTGAAAGGGGCTCAGAAGCTGGGCAGGCCTCACACAGTGGGCAGGCAGTGTGATGTCTTCCAGAATTAGTCTCAAATAAACAGATCATTATCCTCTCATTGTAGCGCTCTCCCAGCACAAGAAAGAGATCAGTCAGCGTGCAAATTCATCTAACAGTAAGTATCTCCTCACCAGCCTGTTGTGACCAGTATATACAGGATGTGTGTGTGTGTGTGTGTGTGTGTGTGTGTGTGTGTGTGTGTGTGTGTGTGTGTGTGTGTGTGTGTGTGTGTGTATGTGTGTGTGTGTGTGTGTGTGTGTGTGTGTGTGTGTGTGTGTGTGTGTGTGTGTGTGTGTGTGTGCGTGTGCGTGTGTGTGTTTTACCTGGTCATCTGTCCCCAGTGGCTGGTCAGACAACAGCGGTCTGTACTGTATTGCATAAGGAGTGTTGTTGACAAGAATAGTCCTGTCTTCTATCTGCAGTATCTGGATGCCATGTCTCACCACAGACGACACACAGAACTGACACACCTACACAAGAAACAACAGACAAACACACATACTATAGGTTGAGTTTAACTGAACAAATCTTACAGTAGAGATGAGTGCTGGTATACATCTCCATTGTACATTCCCCATTGAACATTCTCCATTGCACATCCCCTATTGCTGCTAAGGGTTTTTCTTTTTGCTGATGATGTATAGATGTTATATATCTTACCACAGATTCTGTAACACATACCTGATACAAAATTATCCACCCACTCCTAATTCTGAACATTCATCCCACACTGCTGCTATGTTTTTTTTGGGCGTTTTTGTGCTGCTAAAGTTGGGGACGGGACGGCCAGTGGGCGGGCAAGGGGGCCCTCTGAAGTCACACTCATGTCACTACGTCGTCACGATCTGACTGATCTCCATATATGGGTATAAAGGGGACATGGACTGACAGATACAGAGATCTCCATATATGGGTATATCAGTCGGATCTGCAGTGCGACGGAAGTGTGAGCTCCCCGAACCTCTAGTCTAGTTTATCAAACTTGACAAAGAGACAGACAATAGAAAGCAATGCAAAACAACCAATGCACACATGTCTAGACAATGAGGTTAGAGGTAACAGTATTCTGGCCCCTGACAGTTATAACTTAATATCGTTTCCATCCGCCTGCCCAGCACTACTGGCCACGGTATATAAAGAGATTAGAGCTTTAATGACCTTCTGTCTTCCAGCGAAGGCTCCCAGGGTGATGTTGGCCTCCACGCAGCCCTCCTCGTCCAATGTGACCACCTCCGTTCCAGATCCTTCCTTCCAACGGGGAGAGGTCAGGTCGTGGACCAGTTTCAGTGCAGTAGACTTATGGACAGTGTTGGTGTGAGCCCAGTAGATGCCTATCTGAAAGGCCTCCTGGATGAGGGGAAGAGGTATACGCAAGGAAGGAAGGATGGAAGGAAGGACGGAAGGGAGAGAGAGAGTGAGTGAGAGAAAAATAAGAGAAGTCAACTCAACATGCACTAATCCTTCACATCCAAATCTGCTCTTACCCAGGTGTGCTAAGTGATGAATCCCACTTGATGGTAAATTGGAGAGGCATACCCAATAATGTATTATAGGTAATCGCCTTCTAAAGGCAGATTTTGCGTGTGTTTGTTTCCTGTCAAAGCCACCATCTCTGACAGACACACAACTAAAAGACCAAGTGCTCTCTTGTTCTCTCTTTATCTGTCTGTCACTTTCTCATAACAGCTGAGTTCCATGGAAACAATGCTGTGTTTATGTTTATGTTTCACAGGCTATTGCACATTTACAGCTTTTTTTATTTTGTTTGGGTTTGCTGAAGCGTATCACCCCATATCCTTTGATACAGCGCCTTCACACTTATCTCTGAGGTTAGTGACATCAAGCTCCCCTTGTGTAGTATTGTGTGTGTGCGCGCGCGTGTGTGACTGATTGTGTTTTGATTTCCACAGAGGGGGAAACCATCTGTAGATTTCTTGGTGCGATCTCAGAAGCGTGCATGAAAAGAGACGTGTGAGAATTCCGCGTATGGTGACAGCACTCGGCAGCAGATTAAAGCCTGATTTATACTTTAGTCGTGTGGGTGTCGTGCACCGAAAATAGACGATCTATACGTTCAGCTATATTTTTTTGTGTGCGACACTTGCATGCAACTAAGTATAACCCAGTCAGTCCCAGGCTAAAGACTGAGTGAGGCAGGGAGAGCTGCTGCCACCTCTGGTGTCAACATGCCTTCTGCTGGTTTTGAAACAAGGAAAGTAAGGGTGTCCAACTCTGAAGGACAATCACCCCAAAGAGGCAATATATCTGTCTGATCCAAAGATGGAAAAAAAAGTCCCATGGAGTAACACAGTCCATGGCAGATAAACGAGCCAATGCTTTTGTTTCCATCTGTGTTTATTGATCCCATAGGAGACATCTTACCGTCAAAGTTTCTATCACTCAATCAAATGCTCTATTTTTCTGTCAGCATATTGCCAGGCTGCTTTTGTTATCCCAACGCAACACCACAACTTGAGTCCAAGTGACAGAATGTTTGGTAACTATTTTGCATGTGCGAGGCTCATGGACACAATGGCAGGCTGATCAGAATAAGAACATTTTGTATTGTCCCGTATGTTTGCACATACGTGGTATTTGTCTTTGAGAGTTTGGTGCAGAATTTCAAGACATCAAATAGATCAGTGATTCTCATTTCTCAACCTTTTTATTTTCAAGAAACCCAAGGTTTATATGCATTAGGCCACGGGCCGTCATATGATACGATATTTGTCTTTAAGACCCCCATCTACACATTTTCTTTGAGTCCATAGCAATCTCAAATGTCAACTTGCCAATATCGAACACATAAATGATGCAGGTCACAACTAGTGTAGTGTTAAAAGTTAAAGATCCATAATAATGGGTTCATTTGGGTCCATTTGTACACTGTCAGAGTTAAGGGGAGAGCTTTTGAGAAACACTGCATTTGATGGATGGCCCACCTGGAAGTTGGGTGGGACGATGACCTTGCCAGCTGGTATCTGCAGTACCATGGTCTCTCCTTCAAACAGCCACAGGTCCCAGTGGGAGCGGTTGGCCAGCAGGGCCCAGGGCAGCACCTCCACTAGCAGAGTGTTTAATCCTGACTTCCAGCAGGACAGCTTCACTTGCATGGGACTGTCCCACTGGGCCAGAGGCTCCAATACGGACCTGTGAGGACAGTCAACGTTATACAAGACAGCAGAACTGCACAGTTTTTACCACATGAACCCTGGTGTCCCTATTCTCACTGAAGATGCAATGAAATCAACTCTTGCCACTGAGTGCGATCCATTACCACCGCACCAGACAAGTCAGAGCGCGGTGGTAACAAATAAATAAATAAAACTATTCTGGGGGGGCAAATATTTGGCATGAATATTTGGTGTAGAGGGAAAAGGAGCAGACCAAGTATCGAGCAGGAGATAGGCAGGAGACATCCTCCTGACCTGTGGCCTACATGGCTCAGGAACTGTTGGTTCCCAAGGCTTATGTATAGAGCCCTGGGGATCTCCAGTCAACTAAGTATATAGGGTTTTTTAACACCTCATTGTGGAATTATAATGACGGTAAGGACACAGTAAGTGTTACAGTACACATAATATGAGCATTCATAACAACAAACGGATATTCACACCAGTTCAGCGCCCAAAAAACCTCCAACCTCCAAGAAACATCCAGAACACCATCATTTGGGTCCATGTAATTTGGGCTAAACGCATCTGTTACAAACCCACAAAAAAAGAAATGAAGCGGTATACAGTTTCATACGGGCATTTAAAATGTCCAACATACAAACACACTTCCCACACCAGTACAGACCATTAACACAACGGCAACAGCCAACGAGACCACACAAATACAGAGAAAACAAACAACTTATGCAGATACAAACAGATACAAACAGAATGTGCCCAGGCATCTGGAGATGCCAACAGACCTGCACACATGTATAGACACAGACAAACATCGGGCAGACAAAACAGACACACACAAACAATTTTCCACCCATCAATTGACACCACAGTCATTTCATGGCAATCATGGTCTCGTGAAAGCTAAACAGTGCAGAGTGTCAGAGGAGAAGCAGAGACAAGCCGTACGCTCAGACTTCCACTGATGTTCCAAGGTCAATGGAGCATCAAAGACTGACCCCGACTTACCTCGGCCTCCCCGCCAGCTCCAATCCGTTCTCCTCAGCCTACCAGCCCTTCTCAGGCCCTGACACATGCGCACAGGACACGCTGTTGTGAAATGCATCCAAAAACAGCACTGCTCAAAGTAGTTCTTTATCATTAGCTGATGTGTGTGCGCGTATAACGTGTGAGCATGTTTGTAGCCATGGAAGGCAGCTGAACTCGAGGTTGAGGGCAGCGAAGTGCAGAGCCCATAAATCACATTATGGAGCTCACAAAAAGGTAATTGAAAGAAATGTGCTTAGCTGCTTCTGTCAGGGCCTGCCAGCACTGGCGTTCAGGCTTTCACAAGTGTGAATTCTGACAGCCGCACACTGCTCTGCGCGCACAGAGACACACAGACACACACACACACACACGCACACGCACACGCACACGCACACACAGAGAGAGCGCCTGCAGCTTGAGTTCACCCTCACCCCGACCACTACAAGATGTTTGCTTAATGATTACGGAGGTGCCTCGCTGCCATTAAAATCCCAAAAGAGAAAGAAAAATAACATTTACCACTTTCAACTTCCTTTGCCCCCCAAGACACAATATTTACACACTCCCAGCCAAGGAGCCCAGTGGTTTCTATACAGTATGAGACAGCCTGGAACCTCTGTCCAAACACAGCACGCCGTATCAAAGTTATCAGCTACATTTTAAAATGTTAAATTAATAAATGCACAAATTCGATGGTAGATTTCACTTGCTGACCAAGTTGCGAGAGAATTGTAGAGAGAGGAACCAGTGCTAATGACCCTGCACGGTAGTTGCAATGCACAGAATCTTAAACTCTACAACCCCTCCTGTTTTCACTCTACACTATCTTTGCTCCAGAACAGGGACGATAGTGTTCATGTGGTTAAATCAACACTGAGGATTTTAGTGTGTGACGGTGTCTTTTTTACAGTCGGTGGGAGTTTTCTGGGCTTCAGACAAACTGTCATTTTCGTTGAGGGGGGAAATGTGCGTTGGTCTGGAGCTTTTGTTACTCAGGACTGGATCACACGGAGGAGAGAGAGAGAGACCTGATTGACAGAGAAACCCAACACCAAACCACTGGATAGCAGCTCGCCACCAGGCCTGACAGAGAAATAAAGAGAGAGAGAGAGAGAGAGAGAGAGAGAGAGAGAGAGAGAGAGAGAGAGGGAGAGAGAGAGTGCATGCATGCGTGCATTTGTGTTCGTGTGAACAAGTGAGAAAGATAAAAAAGAGATAGAGATAGAGTATTATCTGTACAACAATTAAGGGGTTGTGATGTTCATTGTTGGGAGTATGTGATGGTACAGTGTGTGTGTGTGTGTGTGTGTGTGTGTGTGTGTGTGTGTGTGTGTGTGTGTGTGTGTGTGTGTGTGTGTGTGTGTGTGTGTGTGTGTGTGTGTGTCTGTCTGTGTGTGTGTGTGTGTGTGTGTGTGTGTGTGTGTGTGTGTGTGTGTGTGTGTGCGTGCGTGCGTGTGTGTGCATGTGCGTGCGGACATGTGTGCGTGTGTGTGAACAAGTGAGAAAGATACAGTAGATAAATGTGTGTATAGCAAATGTGTGTTGTGTATGAGAATTAAGGAGTAGTGATGTCCATTGTTGTGTGTGTGTGTGTGTGTGTGTGTGTGTGTGTGTGTGTGTGTGTGTGTGTGTGTGTGTGTGCGTGCATGCGTGCGTGCGTGTGCGTGCGTGCGTGCGTGCACGTATGTAAAGAAGAGAGGCCTGTGGAACCACAGCCAGACATATGGCCCATGTGTCCAGCAGACCCATTAGAACTCTTTGTAACAATGCCTCTATGAGAGCATGTGGGTGAGTGCTGCGCTGCTGCTATCAAGATGTGATTGCTTTGTGACAAAAGACGGTTCCCAGAGTGACGTGCGCGGACAGATCCACATGTGTGCACTGGTGCACAGTTAAGAATCCACAGAACGCATACATATGCATGCATGCACGCACGCATGCACGCACGCACGCACGCACGCACGCACGCACGCACGCACGCACGCATGCACGCACGCACACACACACACACACACACACACACACACACACACTCTCACAAACAAAAACATATACACACAGCCTTACAATCCTGTGCCAAGTTTTAACCAAATGCAAGGCCCTGTGACTTGTGTGAGAAAGTGGGCCTGTGACAGAGTGACAGTCTTAATCTCTGGTCCACAGGGGACACCAGTGGGATTGCTGCTATCGTCTGAAGCACGGCACAGCATTGTCTGAGCCGTTACTGTTTTATTATGTGAACAAAGAGACAACAATAAAGCGAAGCCTCTCTCATTAAAGACCCCGTCTTGCGCAACTCTGCGCTTTGAGGGGGAATTCTGTGTGAGGCCCGCGATTACAAAAGCATGCTGGTGGGTCTCGGAAATTCTCTTATGAAAGAGCTGTGACCTGATTTAATGCTCGCCACCGCAAGAAGTCCTATAATAAAGTTGAAAAAAAGAAATAATAAATGCTGACTAATTATGGAATATCATGAGTATCCTGGTGGCCTGGTGTGCATGAGTGGCGCCTACTCGTGACTTGGTCAATGTCAAGTCTCGCGCTCAACCTATTTCGAGCGCCATCGTCTTTACAATCTTTTCCCCCTCTGGTTTCCTGTTTGTCTCACAGCATCCATGGTTAAAGGCAAGAGAATTCCCCTAAATATATTATTTTAAATATTTTGGAGGATTATCTGTGGGAAATCTGGAACAGGTCAGTGCTGTTCCCTGCATGCAGAGACTGGATGCAAAACAATACGTAGTAATGAATTCTATAAACAACAATCTCAAACCAAACAAAGAGTCTTAGCAAGAACAATATAACAGCACACATTGAACATATACTGTGCAAGCTAAATGAAATTTACCCAATTTTTTAAAGAACAGAACACAAACACATTCACACAGAAAAAACAAGACAGGGTCTAATAAAGGCATCGTTTCATGTGGATCTCAGACTTCATGTGGGCTATACTGTCATCTGGGGGGTACCCAGATGACAGTGAAGTGTCATTTTAGGACTTTAAAGACCATTTAATACCTTAAAAAAAATATATATATGAAAAAGCCCATTACTAAATCAAAGGTAATCAACAAACTATGTTACAAAAAACACTGTTCTTCTTGAATTTTGATTTGTGACTCAGACTACCAATAGGGATGAGCTGTAATTGCTGAAGCCCACTCTGTGTTCCTATTGGCTGCGCTTTAGATAGCCATAACTCCAAAAGAAATAAACCTAATGTAAAGTGAGCGGTTCTTTTCAGTGGTTTTACACAGTTATTATTGCTATTTATCTCTTTACAAATTGTTAGACTTTTTGAGATTTTTGAAAAAACTGTTTCCCAAGGGATTCCTCTGGGAAATTAATTCTCTCCTACTATTTATATTACTGCTAGGGTCACTTCTGCACCTGTGCGTGTTGCCGCAGAATTTGCATGTGTACATTTTCTACTGTACATAATATAATTTGTGCATGTTTTCAGCGAGCCCACGCACACGCAGTTTCTGCAGGAACTGCTTTTAAGCATCCTGCTAATTTTAGATAATCTGGGATGAGGCGGGAAATACGTACAAACAGACAAAGCCATATGTGGGACATATGTGCAAACTGTAAAAGCCACAAGGTGAGGTTTAAGCTTGAGGATTGGTCAAGCTTCACATGACATTTCGGCCATCCAGACTATAAATATACGGGTAAGGCTGCAGACGGGACCAGTTACAATAATCGACTGAATGTCTGTCCATCCGTCCGGGTAAGGACTATTTATTACAATATCTCCCGAATTCTGATTCCATAGGTCAAGTAAGTAGTCCAGCAGTTTGTGAAATTAGCCCCAGATTCTCAGATTCACAGAATCACGTGCAGAGTCACTCATGTACAGATTGAGATTGCTCAGCCCAGGGCAGGCCTAGTGGTCAAGACGGATACCATATATAGGCTCTAATGCAGCCTGTTGTGGGTTCGAAACCCGGTCCCGACGACCTTTGCTGAGTGTCACTCCCCATCTCTCTCTCCCTGTTTCCTGTCAATCTACACTGTGTACCATACACAAAGGCAGAAAAGCCAAAAACAATGCTATGCTGTACAAATGAGACACACAGACAGACACAAAATGCAGATCACTGTTGTCGTACAGAGTACCTGTCTGCATCTTTGCTGATGTAGGGCCATGGTGGATGAATGGACGTCTTCAGGCCGTAGAAGTCATCTAGGATGTGCTGAAGGTTGTCCTCTCTACCAGTCTTGTTTACTATCTGTTTGATCAGGCTGGTGGAGATGGGTACAGCGCAGTGGGACGCATCCTCTTCCTCCCTGGAAGACAGAATACAAAACAAATGTTGATGAAAAGGACCTCTACTGTACTGTAGATATGTGGTTTTGTAGGTTAACATTAGAATTGTGAAACAAGTAAAATCAGGAATTTTAATTAAACTGAGAAATTTAAAAACTGGACATTGATATTACCGTTTAGTTGATGAGATATATTAAACCTAATTTCTCTGAGACACGACTTTACATTCTATGTTGTTTACAGAGTTTACTGTCTGCTACAGAAACAATGTTAACATATTTTTGCATGATGACACAGAACAAGACATCTCTTGACAGTAACTGATAGTTCACATGGTTCTATTCACAGTGCAACTGCACTGACCTCCTGTTAAACTCTTTTGACTTTCCCTTCAAACCCCAAACAGGGTTCAATCTCTCCCTTTGTTTTTCCCTGACATGCAGTTTTCTCTTACAAAACACTAATTCACAACAATCACAGAGGAAGCTCAACAGCAGTAAATAATCCTATTGGATACTTTAGCCCCAGACACTGGTCAATTACGGCTTCGCAACAACAAGTAAAAAAAAAACTCTTAACAAACTCCAAACAATCTAATAGCCTCCTCCGTCTCTGGGCAGCATCCAGTTCCACTTGGCCCAGAGAAGCGGCCCCCTTTACCCTGAAGCAGCAGTTTATTAATAGAGCCCATTGTGCTATAAAAGGAACACAGGGGCGCTTGGTTATGGATCTGGGGGAAGACAGAGGAGAAGGACAGCGTGCTGACAGGAAGCTTTTCATCCCAGGCCGGTTCCTGAGGGGGGATTGCTGGAAGAGGCTTCTGATTCTAAGCCCCCGTCTTCTAATGTGGCGGCCAATTCCACTGAGGGGACACAGCAGTTATGGTTAA
>NC_137811.1:52072317-52097317 GCF_963921795.1 Nannobrachium achirus
CTCTCTCTCTCTCTCTCTCTCTCTCTCTCTCTCTCTCTCTCTGAAACACTTTGGGTCTGATCGTACAGGAACACTCGCTTTGAGAAATAAGAAATACTAAGGTCAGAATGACCTTCTGTACTTGGCCAGATGTTAAAGATAAACAGCAATGAGATGGCAGAAAGAGCCATGGTTAGTGTAAGAGGAAGGACAGATAAAAAGCAGAGGTTAGTTAAGATGGGAGGAGAAAGGAGATGGAGGAGATTCAGGAGAAAATGAATGCGTGGGCAGTGGAGAGGAAGAAAGAGAGAGAGAGAGGGTTTAAGTACACAGAAAACAGACGCAGATGGGGTAGCAGGACGAGAAGCTGGAATAGGTGATGGGAACGATAGACACAAGAGGAGGAAGTAGATAGATGGAAGAAAGATAGAGAGGATGACAGAGAAACATAAAGGGGGAGACGAGAGTGAAATGGAAAGACAAAGATGAGAAGAGAAGTGAGATCAGGGATACTCCTCTCTCTCTCTCATTCAGAGCCAGACTTCCATTATGTGCAATGAATCACTGATCTAGAGACAGGAGACAACAGTCATCAATGTCCTTATGCATGCACACACGCATGTGCACGCACGCACGCACACACACACACACACACACACACACACACACACACACACACACACACACACACACACACACACACACACACACACACACACACACAGAAGATGCAGCGGCAAGTGGGAGGAAAACAGACAGAGATAGTAGTAAGGGGACAGAGGTGGTAGGTGGTAGAGGTACAGAAAAAATCGAACCTCTGTTCGAAGTGGAGCTGTGTGTGTGTGTGTGTGTGTGTGTGTGTGTGTGTGTGTGTGTGTGTGTGTGTGTGTGTGTGTGTGTGTGTGTGTGTGTGTGTGTGTGTGTGTGTGTGTGTGTGTGTGTGTGTGTGTGTGTGTGTGTATTGCAGTTGATGCTCAGGGCAGGCTAGACTCAACAGCACCTCTCTGGTCACCCAGGGTACTCAGGCTACACCAGAGGCTACATACAGACAGACAGACAGACAGACAGACAGACAGACAGACAGACACACACCGCCACGTATAGGGAGCTTGTGTTCCACACAGCTCCAAAAAGAGAGAGGGAGAAATAGACAGAAAGAGAGAGAGAGAAAGAGAGGGATGGAGAGAGAGAGAGAGCAAGGGAGTGTACAGAGTACTAAAGACAACTGAATAGAAAGAGGAGAGAGAAGTTGGCATTGATCCAACAGTGTGAAAGTGTGTTCAAAGCATTCCTCCTCCATTGCCCACATACAGTATCAGCCAGTGTTTCCTGCCTATGGTTAGTGTTGTTATGAGAGCGTATAAACTGTATTTTCTGCCTCTCAACATCTCAGAGGTTATGGGTTGGAAAGTGGAGGGCCTTTGATGGAAGAGGCCTATCTGACATGAAGATCTCAATCTGCTCTCTACTGGAGTAGCAGCAGCTGAATGGAGGCTCTCTGCCACTGTGACCACCCAGGAGACTGTGGAGAAGAGAGAGAGAGAGAGAGAGAGAGAGAGAGAGAGACGGGGATCCGGTCGCACTTGGTGGTCTTGTCACCGGCTCTAAACATAGACACTGGAAGAGTGTGGACTGAGGAGTGCACTGTATGTTTGAGTGTGCACGTGCGTGTCCGTCTGTCTGTCTGCTCTTTCTATCGGTCTGTCTCTTGCCCACCTAATGGTGCGTTCAAACCTGGATAGTTCGAGCAGCACGCTTACATACAAAGTTAATGCAAAGACGAGACAACGTGTGACCAGGCGCAACGCAAGCGGGAGCAGCGTGAACAGGGCGGCGCAAACGACGTGAACAGTCGCCTCGCTATCTTCGCCCCAGTTGGAAAAATCCAAGTGAATCGACCTTCGCTTCCCCCCGACTCCACCCATCGCCTCCTGACAGCCAATCGATGTTGATATTGTCCAGAGACACAGAAACGTTTGGGGTGTTTGGTTTTGGAACTGAGTGTTTCGCCTTGATCCCAACGGGACATAATCTTTTTCCAGCGCTACCAAATTGAAGCGATTTAAGTGACTGGAAACAAATATATCTCTTCAGGTTTGAAGGCACCATAAGACTGATAAATTAGACAACTCTTTACTGCACTATAGTCAGAGCTCCAACTGCTGCTGTATGTGGATGTGTACAGCATGAGACTTCTAAGAGTGTGGTGGGGAGTCTGGAGACCAGGTGAATACATTTTAATACCAGCAATACAGAACTACTGTACCAGATACCAGAAATACCAGATTCTGCAAATGCATACATTCTGGAGTGCTTAGTGGCAGAGCCAGCTAGTGCTCTGACCATACTGTATGCTGCTTGTGAGTTGTGAGACAGAACTGGAGTTTGAATCAGACTCCCGTACACTCATGTCTCTCCTCTCTCAGCCTCTCATTTCCCGTCTCCCTACTCTCTCAAATTATGCATACTATTCAGCAAATACATGTGTCTTGCCAATCAAGTATGAGTGTGTTGGTTTGTTACCATACAGTACCTGCACCACAGAGCTGGTGCTATCCTTCTGCCTCTTCTCCAGCCGTACGTCCTGGGACCAGTCCTCGTCTCCCCTGGCCCTCACACACAGCTCCGTCATCTCTGCGTCCTCCAGGACGTAGGAGGGCAGCTTGGCCCCCGCCTCTAGGCAGTCACAGTGCTCCCTGACCACCGTCTGACCATCTGGCCCCACGTAATGCTGCACCACCCGCAGCTCAATGTCCTGACCCAGGTAGCTGCACATCACCTGGCGCCCACAGATGATAATCTGGAGGGGGGGGGCATGGAGGGGAGGAACAGTGGGAGATTAGTCAGTGCAGCGATCAGAGTTACTGATATTGTACATATGGTGACATCTAAATTCAGTGATTTGGCTCACGGCACGTCTTAAAAAAATAGCAGCATCACAGAACCAATGCAAACTAAAGACTGTAGGGAGTTCCTTCATATGATATGGGATGGTATCAGGATTAGATTTCAAAGCAGTGGCTATAGGTTTGTTAATGGTGGTTTTCTCTTGGCATCCAAGCGCATTCATTGAATTTAGATTTCCCCAGACATACGGTATCAGCAGGCAGAGATCTTTGGTTGTCTGAGTCTAAGTCAAAATGAATGCCATTAAAATCTTGCTGTACTGTATATAGTGCATCTGTATAGAGTATATGTTAAACATGCAGCATTCCAGCCGCATATGAACTTCATTAAATGTCACTGCTCAGAGCAAGGAGGCAGTAATATGATATCACGAAAGAAGCCATTGTCAGCGACCTGACAAATGAGGTGGCATCCATGATGGACCGTCATTTCCGCTGTTACGTGACACGAGTCATGAGGAATCAGCTCGGAAATGAATTATGTCTTACCATTTATTGCCCCTTTTTCCCCCTCTCTGATTAGCTACGGTTATACACGGATTTGTAGATCTGCTATATTTTCTTGTTTTTAAACATTTTGAGGAAAAAATTCAACCCCCCCAAAATAGATTATTTTTTATTAATTGCGACCATAGGTCCCAGTGAACTATGAAAACCGGCACATCTTGTCCGTACATCCTTCCTTCCTTCTGTAACGCCTCAATCTTGTTGACATTGTGACATCACATTGTGTGACATCACCTCATCAAAGATCAAACCCTGGATTATCCATACATGTAGACGACAGGATCATCACCTAGATCTCCATATATATGGAGCTGACCTCTACATCGGTTTCCCAGATGATGCCCTGTTAGGGCAACCACACTAATATAATCCCTTTTATGCCCATCAATATTAAGCCCATATCTGGGAATACCCATACAATAGCTGCTGACCTGTTTGTTGACATTGTGACATCACATTGTTGTGACATGACCTCATCAAAGATCTACATCTGATTCCCAGATGATGCCCTGTTAGGGCAACCACACTAATAGAATCCCTTTTATACCCATCAATATTAAGTCCATATCTGGGAATGCCCATACAATAGAATCCCTTTTATGCCATCAATATTAAGCCCATATCTTAGAATGCCCTTATATGGACATATTGTGTCAGTTTAACCAGTGTGGTTGCCGCGACACGAGTCAAACTTGCAAATGAATGATGTCCTTGTCCCTTTTATGCCCATGCCCATATATGGAGATCCCTGCTCTCTACATCTGATTCCCAGATGATGCCCAACCACAATAGAATCCCTTTTATGACCATCAATATTAAGCCCATATCTGGGAATGCCCATACAATAGAATCCCTTTTATGCCATCAATATTAAGCCCATATCTTGGAATGCCCATATATGGACATATAACCAGTCCAACTTTAACAACCAGCTGCAACTCGAATCTTGCACTTGCAAATGAATTCCGTCCTGTGCAAATTCAGTCCTGCGAATGTACGCATTTGCAGAATCTGGTATTTCTGATATCTGTTACAGTAGTTCTTTAGGGCGAGGTCGCTTTCCGCCCTTGGGAGTCTTACTGGTATATATATATATATATATATATATATATATATATATATATATATATATTAAATCAATTTGTTTGATTAACTGTTACACCTCTTATTGTTCTTAACTTTCATCTAGTAACCTATATTGATGGAATCAGTGAAGAGATTGTTGAGTCTTAACAGAAGGGGTGCGTGCACATTGATTGTTTTGGATTAGCAGCAGCAGGTACATGTGGTGCTGTAAGTCAGTGGCATAGATCAGTGCTGCTGTTGGCATCACATCTTAAAGCTTTCTCACTGGCTGCAACTGCTGGCTTCAAGATTCCCTCACCGTCTAAATCAGTGCTTCTCAAAGTGGATTCCAGGGACTTTATGGGTTCCTTTATAGGGGTCTAAATTGGCCCATACAAGTCTGTAACACTAACAGCATACAAATGGAACCAAATGGACCCAAAATGGTCCATTTAATTCCATTTGTACACCGTCAGAGTTAAGGGGACACCTTGAAATTTAAAAGTTAGAGAAACTCTAAATGAGTCCCAGGGATGCTCTATTCTGCAGCCTGCCTGCTGTAGTCTCTGTTCTTATCAAAGGCTTGCTCTATAGAGAGTTAGAGACTGACTACTGCCTTCATGCCTGATAGTCTTCTAAGGCCACTGTCACACACACAAGCCTCTCCTGGTGATCATGGACCTTTTACATTCTTTTCCATTCTTTTCGTGACACGTAGCGCGCGCGCACACAAACACACATGCACGCACACACAATACCATCACATACTCCCAACAATGCCAAGCCACAACCACCAGGGAATCCTCATCTGGGGATGACACATCTAATTGAGTTCAGAATTGATTGTTTCCACCACCATTTGTGTGTGTGTGTGTGTGTGTGTGTGTGTGTGTGTGTGTGTGTGTGTGTGTGTGTGTGTGTGTGTGTGTGTGTCAGTGATAATAATCGTGTGGAGAGAGAGCTTGGCCTCTAATGAGTGAAGCCTCCCTTCTCTTGGTAATCAATCATTTATTTTATATCCCTTCACAGACCTCTCACTGACGTCACCAGATAATGTTTGCACACGCGAGCAAAAGTGTAAGGGTTCGTTTTTAAGCTCTCAGACTTAAATCAACAATCAGGATTTTGCTGTGCACTGTCTATCTCCGGCTGTCCATTATATCGCTCTCAATCAATACACAGATGGATGCAAATAAGAAAGACAATAAGTGTACAAGGATGGGGATAAAGAAAGAGAGAAAAACATATACATTTTAATAGCTACAATTTCAGATATACACGTTTTTAGATTGTCTACTTTAGCTATTTGTTGTACGACGAAGTATGTTGGGCTTAAGCTGTTAATTTGTGTACAAACAAACCCGACACCAGCCATAAAATAACACATCTGCGTAGGCCGGGGAATTCACAGGCAGCCATGTCCGCGAACGCCAGTGACATGAAGCATCTAGATTCACACCGATCATTTCTCCGGCAATAATGTCTGAGAGCCTGAGTGTGCAAGTGAGTGTGCGTGCATGCGTGCAGACAACATACATATGTATATTTATATGAGGGGGATTTTTCAACAGCGGTCGAACAGAAGGCTGCAATATGAACAATAAAACGGGACACCATTATAAAACACAGGAGGAAGGAGACAAACAGAGAAAGAGAGGGAGGGAGGGAGGGAGAATCCAGTTGTGTAGGGAAAGAAACCAACCCCCTGTCCTGCCCGGCAAAAAAGCAAAACACAACAAAATGAGGTATGTTCACGCAGGCGTGAGCCAACATCCTCCTCAGTGGAGGCCGCTGTCCTCGTCTGAGGGTTTGTGTTGTGGATTGGATGTGACCAACACTCATAACCTATCATTGGATCCAATGGGAACAAGATGTAAACCCAGCCGGCAACAGGCTGAGATAGGAATGCAAGAAAGGCAGAGTCTTGTTTTGTCTGTGGGGCCAGGGGGACGACATGTGTGACACTTGACAATATTTACATAACAAAGTGTCACCGCACTCATCCGATGGCAACTCGCTTTTTGGGGAATGAAAAAAAGTTAGATTCTGAGATGGGGGGGGTTTGGGGTTCAAACACGGTTTCCCAGATTTCTTTCCACTGTGTGTAAAGTGGCAAGCTTTTCGTTAACACGGATCACTGGCGCTCTAAGACAAACACATTGTCTGTGTTCTTCTGTGTGGTGAAAACAGGCCAAATATCCTTTGAGTGGCTTTAGGTTTAAACAAGCTTTTGTTTAAGCACTGCGACTCTAATATTGAACAGTTATTGTCACAAGAGAAACCATATCATAACATGTCATATGGTGGAATCATATAACCCAGCATCAAAGGGGCAGAAGAAAGGTCGCTTATTCAGACATGAGAGACCAGGCCTCTGCACTGACGTGGACACACACAAACAGGCCTGAGGAAAGGAACCCGATCTCTGCAAGACCCTTTTCAATATTATTTGAATGTACAGATTACTGTGTACATTAATGGATTTGTTCAAAGACTTTTAGGGTTTACTGAATGAAGAAAGCATCTGTGATATGGTGTAATAATGGATAACATTTGATCTACTCAGATCACCAATTCTCATACAGAATCATTTAGAGTTCAATTCAATATTCTACTGTATCTAATAATAATATTAACCTTAAATCTATATTAACTGACCTTAGCTATATTATATCTAAGGCAGTTAGGTTCAATTTGCCAGTTCCACAAGTTATGAAGTTACTGTATGGTTAAGGTCCAACTGCACAAGAGTATAAGTTATTGCATTAGTGGTCATTGGAGATTTAAGCCTGGAGGTGTAGGCACAAATGTTTTGTAAGTTGTTCTTGCATAGATTGATGCTATGTTTAATCACTCTATAATGCATTACAACAGTGATTACAATGCAGTATAAAATTATTATAATGTATTACAACTGTGAAACTATGTTCCAATTAAAAACTACGATTTGTGACATTATAAACGTCTTTATAATGTGTTATGACCAGTAAGACTCCCTAATCGGGAGATAAGCGACCGTTGGTCGCTTATCTCCACAAATAGGCCAAAAGTTTGTTTTACCAATTATCAAGACATACGGGCAGTTGACAGTTTGCCATGGTTACTCATTGAAGTTGAATCTCCATATATGGAGATAACCTACGCATCACACTAAGTCTGACCTCACCAGCCCATATTTGGACATGAGCAACTTATGTCTCCATATATGGAGATATGATGACATCACACAGTCCTCAGCCGATGATGTGGCGTGATGTCATACAATACACAAACGAGCCCTACAGTATAAAGGGGCAATTCTTGCCAGGAAAGAAGCATTTCTTCGACTCAGACCTTATCGCCAGGGTTGGCTTATAGCAGCTGTCGGTAGGACCATATATGGATTCTGTTAGTGTGGATCTCTTAACAGGGCATCATCTGGGATACAATCCCTTTTATGCCCATATATGGAGATCCCTAACAGAATCCCTTTCATGCCCATATATGGAGATCCCTAACAGAATCCCTTTTATGCCCATATATGGAGATCCCTAACAGCATCCCTTTTATGCCCATATATGGAGATCACTAACAGCTAACAGAATCCCTTTTATGCCCATATATGGAGATCCCTAACAGAATCCCTTTTATGCCCATATATGGAGATCCCTAACAGAATCCCTTTTATGCCCATATATGGAGATCCCTAACAGAATCCCTTTTATGCCCATATATGGAGATCCCTAACAGAATCCCTTTTATGCCCATATATGGAGATCCCTAACAGAATCCCTTGTATGCCCATATATGGAGATCCCTAACAGAATCCCTTTTATGCCCATATATGGAGATCCCTAACAGAATCCCTTTTATGCCCATATATTATGGAGAAATCCCTGCTCTGAGTATCTGACATCAGTGTGATGTCACCTGTTTATGCCCATATATGGAGATCCCTGCTCTGCGTATCTGGTTGCTATGGTAAACAGTTGGTTGCTAGGGTAAAAAAACATGGTTGCTATGGTAAACAGTTGGTTGCTAGGGTAAACAGTTGGTTGCTAGGGTAAAACCATGGTTGCTAAGGTGGTTGCTAACAGACCAGACCAGCAACAACAGACTGTTGCCACAGCAACGTACACAAAGGTTTGTGTACACATGTGGTGTGATGTCATACTGATGCGGAGATATGAGCAGGGCAAAGGTGTGACGTGTGACGTGTGACGGACGGACGGACGGACGGCCGGTGGAGGTTTTCATAGTAAACTGCTCCCTGACGGTCGCAATTATACAATGTTTTAAACTGTTTATAATGCAACTGTAGGCATATTATATAACGCATTATAGACTTGCATGGACTTCATAAAACATGTAGTTTTTCTTTTTTTTAAAACATGGATTTGTTATTCAAAATGTGGCATTATCAGGGTAAAAATGTGTCCCGGGATGCATCGACACTGAGTTTTCTCCATTATTTTGGATTTTAATGCGCTGAGGTGCAAGATGCATTGCATACCCATCAATATCACTGCCATATCTGCTACCTAGTGTAAGACCACCTGTGGTGTGGTACGGTAGTAACGGTACCTGTTTCTGGACTCCATTGAGCTGCGCCACCTTGATTATCAGTGAGGCGGTGCGTCCTTTATACTGAATGGTCCTCAGCAGAGTCCCCACATTGTCCACACTGAAGGCCTCTGACCAGCGCCAGTTCCCCCAGCCCTCGATGCAGATGTGCAACAGCTGTAGGACAGGACAGGCAAACACACAAACACAAACAGCCAAACACAGACAGAGAGAGAGACAAGAGAGAGAGAGAGAGAGAGAAAGAGGTTAGTCTCGTTGCCCCTATTTATCCCAGAGCAAAAGGCACGTAAACAAAGAAAGTCTTTGTTTGGAAGATTTAGTTGGGCAGAGAAGAAAGACAAAGTTCCTGTTTACTGCTGCTGAGTAACATAGACTGTGAGGGGCTGCTGCTGTTTGCTGCTGGAAGTACAGAGAGAAGGTCACACACAATAACCCCACTGGTGGCTGGAAAGTAGCTGATGTAGAAGCTCATTACAGTTGCATAAGAGAGAGAGACAGAGACAGAGAGTGTGTGAGTGTGATTGTGAGTGTGTGTGTGTGTGTGTGTGTGTGTGTGTGTGTGTGTGTGTGTGTGTGTGTGTGTGTGTGTGTGTGCGCGTGCGTGCGTGCGTGCGTGCGTGCGTGCGCGCGTGTGTTTGTGAGAGTGTGTGTCTGTGTACATGCGTGCGCGTGTTTCTTGCCCCGTTCTCCCATGTTTAAATAAGAGTCTGCCTGTCAGCCATTACAGCTTGGTACCATCACTAAAGGGCAGAATGCAATAATGTGTTGAGAGGTAAAAATAAGCATGCGCACGCACGCACGCACGCTCGCACACACACACACACACACACACACACACACACACACACACACACACACACACACACACACACACACACACACACACACACACACACACACACACACACACACACACAGCCCTTAGAAGACAAACGCTATAGCATTTGGAATACAAACATCTGTTTACCGGTAGCCATGGTAGAAGTCCTGAATCTAATCTGTACAGAACAGTAATTGTACTTGTCTTTTCCAAACAATTATTCACGGGGTGGGGCAAACAATAAAGCTTCAGTGAGGGTATCGAGTACTGTGTGACTTTACATTTAAACGATACAGCAGCTATACTTTTGTTGACACTACTAAAACATAGAGCTGAGGTGAAAGTTACAGAAAGGTAACTGAGCATGGAACATGCACAGCAAATTCCATGGCAATACATCCAGTAGTTTTCAAGATATCTCGTTTAGGTCCAAATTATTCTAGGGACGGATGGACGCATGGAAGGATGGACGGAGGGATGTTGCCATCCTTATAGCCCCTATAGAGTAAATATACCCTAAACACACCCTAATGTCTCAAAAGGTCGGTCAAATGTCCATCCTCGCCTGAAGCACATCTGTGTTAGAGTGAGGTCATGCACAGATCGTCTCCCTGCAGGATGTTGAGTGCTACATGACAAGGAAATTCATTTGTCAAACAATGCGAGTTTAGTCATGGGATGATAGCAACAATACAGGAGCAGAATGGTAAATATGCAGCCACATCTAAAAGATCCCTCCTCTCTCAAGGCTGCGAGACTGACCTCCAACCTGACTGAACTCTCTGTGTCAGCACGGCTGCCAACGCAACTTCAAACATGGGGGGGAGAGAGAGAGAAAGAGAGTAGAAAGACAGAGGGAGTGAGGATGGAGAGAGGGTGGAATGGAGGTGGAGGGGCTCCCAGAGGAGTAGCAGCCAGGTTGAAACACTGAACAGCATTTTTGAAGATTTACACTTTGGCTGTTCGCTTCAATGTGCCGAACGTTTAGCCAATCTGTTAAAAGAAAAACAAATTACCCCCAGGGTCAGAGGGCGCAGGGGAGCCCCTGGTCAGGACCTTCTGTGTTTCTCTCCACTTCAGGCTCGCCTCGCCGTTTGAAGACAGATTTCATTACAATAACACGCTTAATCAAAGCCTGAATTCACTTTCGTCCACATCGGTCCTCCTCTCTCAGTCTCGGCTCAGTGGAAATGACATAATTTCTCAGATCTGCTTCTCAGTGGAGTTGCTGACTGGGGGATGGGGGTAAAGTGGTGTATACTGGCAGGTGGTGAAGGTTGGAGCACTGGGGGTGTGTGTGTGTGTGTGTATACCACAAAATTCATAAGACAATGGTGCTTTGAGAAAGTCTTTCAGTCTTCCCATATTCCCTTGTACTTGTGCATCTACTTTAGAGCTGTGCTGTAGAGTGAACCTTAGTGAGATGCGTCATTTAAATAGCCCGAAAATGTTCTACATGTCCAAAATAGGGATGCAAGGCTGAAAGTGGCAAATGAATGTACTGTATGGTTGCAGACAAAAACACATGTCTGTATGTAAATCACATTTTACATGTGAATGATGGGTATGGGTAAGCACTCTGTGGCAATCTAAAATCTGATTAATCTGCAAGAAATGTTCAGGGTGGAGAACATATCCATTAAAGCACTAAATTCGAGGTTAATTGCGAATGATAGGGAGTGGCAATTGCTATCCCCTGGGACCCCAAATGACGCCCCTGGCTTAGTGTACAGCCAGATCTTTGCTTTGATTTGACTTTGAGTGGAGCTGGCTTGGTGTTAATTGTGGTTAAAACCTTGTGGCGTGCGGCCACCTTAGATCTCTCTGCTCTACCTGAGAAGGCTGGTTTGTTATTTCAACAGCACCCTCCCCTCCTCTCTCGCTCGTTTCTCAGTCCACTTTATCATGCCTGTGGCTCAACTTGACCTTTCAGGGAGAAGTCATAATAACGTCTCCCTTCAGACTTCAAATGGCTGCTGCCGCTCTTGTTTAAGTTCGGCACTGACCTGAGCCAAGTGGTGAAGAAACAAAACAAAAACACAGCAGTGACACAGATGAACTGGACACGTAGGCAAATAGGAATGAAAAGCAAGAGGTTCTGTTTCTTGGCCACTTGTCTGACTGCTGTGACAAAGTGAAAGAACAAAGGACATAACGTGGATCAACTGCAGTTCCAAATGTTGGGAGCATATGGGAGCAACTTTAATCTACTGAACCAAAGCCCAGTATTCCACTTGAGACATTGTATTAAGTGTGAGGCCAAGTTCATTCAAAGTACTGCACAGTATAAGTGGATGGGTGACAAAGGACATTATGCGAAAGTGAATACCGGTAACTCTGTCAGACAGAGACATTGTACTGAAACAACCTTTAAAATATACATTTGTTGGTTAGTTAGTATTAAAAGATATACCAAAAATACGACTAAGCAAAACTTTATTTCCATTCAAAATGAGGTGTTTCATAATCTGATATTAATTATATTAAATATGATTTGACCAATCGTCTAGATTCAAGTCTGTGAAGACATAATGTCATCAGTCTGATTCATGATGAAGGAAACACTCACAGTTCCAAGTATGCAAATTAGAGCATTAATCTTTTTCCCAATACATTAGTCATGTTTCCAAAGAACTCCCGACACACACCCTCTGTAATTGGTCCTGAACAACTTATCAGAAACATTAGAAAAACATCAGAAACGCCCAGATCACACACAAATCCCGAAGGTCTCTCTCACTCTCTCTGTACCTTTCTTGTCAATCCCCGGGGACAGACTGTGATTAAGGGCAGTTTAATTTGAACATTACTGGGCGCCAGTAGTCAATCTGCTTAGGATTTATTAGACGCAATTATTGATATGATTATAGGAAATGAATCCAGCCACAGTTACATGTACAGTAATAAAGTTTTACTTTGCATTTTCCAAGGTAATTTACATGCATCTGATCCTAGGAAACTGATAAGAGCACAACAAAAATCGTTCATTACCAATAACTTATTAGCCTTTAAATGTATTTTTTCAAAATTGAATATAGGTTGTGATATTGTTGGTGTCAGATTAGAAAACATGTAGGCCTACTGTATGTTCAAAATATTTTTTATAATGAAAAGGGAAAATGTTTTCCAATGTGTTAGTACAAGATGTCACAAGCTCTTGTTAATACTTTTCATTGGTTAAATATTGAAAAAAACAACAGACGGACTTTCAACCTGGCTTCAATATTATCTAATCTTTCAAAACATTTTTAAGTCTTGTTGTAGATCATTGTTCACCTGGTATTTTCGAGTTACTATTGTTCCATGATGTGACTATTTACCTTGTTGTTTATTAACACATATGGTGCCAACCCCGAGTTTCCCGAGTTTGTATTGGTACTAGTGCTGTGCCAACCCCGAGTTTCCCGAGTTTGGGCCGTTTTTTGAAAAAAAAAAAAAAAAAAAAAATCATTTTTTTTTTTTGGACCTCCAGAAATGTATTAGGCATGATCGCGATCGCGAAATTGCATGTTTAACCCCCATACCAACCCATTCTTTCAAACATGGCAGCCATGTTTGTTTACATCTGAAGAAAACATAATGGCTGATAAATCATGAATGCCTGAACGGATTTCCAAGCGGATTTTTTTGTTTGAAAGCTGTGAACAGCATCTACACACGTGGTGCATCATCTAGGCATGGGCGTGCACTTTTTACACACTTGCACAATTACATGGAAGTCTATGGTAACCATGGCAACGCGAGACATTGAAGAGAAAAAATCATTGCAACATAAGTGTTAACTAGAGCTCAATACTTACCTCTGTTTATTCAGATGTTGCACTTTGTAAATTGCTCTAGATGCAAAATGCCTAAATTGTAAATTGTAATTGTAAATTATATAAAATAAAATAGGATTCATATATAGAGATGCAAGGTTTCTTCCCATCTGCGAACCTTAGTAGTCACTGCCAAAGAGTACAGCCTTGAGACCGTAGTACGGTTATTTGACCACAGTTGTAGATGTAACACTGACATAATGTTTTCAATTCAAAAGGCATGACTCATATCATGACTAGCATGACAAGTATCACACATGGTACATTAGTAAGACACCGATATCACCAGTGGGCTTACGTGCATTGCGGTGGTCAGGCCTGCTTTACATACCTCACAGCTGACAGTTAAGGATGTTGTTGAATGTTGAACAAAAGACATTTTTACTTGATATGTTTTCAAAAATCAAAGACGGTGTTGAAATGGTGACTGACCAAGATGTAACAAGTAACACCTGCCTGCTGAATCAAACATCAAAAGCTCAGGACAATGACGTCAAAATAGGAGACCTTTTGCAAATGACTGTTTAAGGCCGTTTTAAGATCTTATCACAACATCAGTCACACAAGAAGAGCTCCAATCACTATAGATCTGATACACATGTGACAATTTCCTGTCTTTTTAAACAGTGACTGCCTTGCAGATGTGTATGTTACCATGGAACTAGTTTCCATGGTAACAGAACCCAAACATGCTTCTGACACATTCTGACATTGTATGAATATCTAAAACTCCCCACCACATACAGTACCCGCCCAAACTGTAAAATATACCCAGTGAGTCAATCAACCACCCAAATACCATCAAGGACACGATGTCATGTCTACTGGTGTGTTGCCTAATTCTAGTCCTTGGAGAAAATCATTACCAGCAAGGTTTCCTGTAAAAGACAATGAGCTGTCAGTAAGCCAGAACATAAACAATTACTTAATTCCCTGATTAATAGACCACTCACATCGCAAACTGTCAAAGGTCTACTTTGATAATGTCAGTGTCAACGCACATACAGGCACAAGGGCACATACTGTAGAGCAGGGGTCTTCTATGTTTTTCAGGCCAAAGCTTGAGAGAGAGAGAGAGAGAGAGAGAGAGAGAGAGAGAGAGAGAGAGAGAGAGAGAGAGAGAGAGAGAGAGAGGGACCCCCACAACATATTGTATACAACTGTGTTGCAGATTACTTTTTTGTAGTTTTCATATAGATTCATGGACTTTGTTTGACAGCATTTTCATCAGTGTTGGGTCAATTAATGTTTTTTGTTCATATTTTGGATTCATGTTCATGTGTATTTTTAGGGGCACGTACCTTTTAGGCGAAGCCCGAACTGGCGAAGTGGGGAAATGTCCGATACCGTAGCGATCTGGCGAACGTCTTCTGGACAGGGCGTTTATCGTGCGCTTGCCCAGGCCTTACGGCCTGGGCATAAATATAACGATTGCATTCACCACGGCTTCGTAACTCGCGCGGCGCTCCGCCGGCCGCGCAGCCCTGGCCCGCTCTTCGCGGCCACTCGCGCCTGCGGCGCTCGGGGGCGAAGAGCAGGACCAAGGTCCGCTGGCCTTCGCGCCGCTTGCAGTGTCGTGGACAATCGATTCGCCAGATCGCTACGGTAGGAGACAAATCCCCACTTCGCCAATTCGGGCTTCGCCAGAACAGGACTTTCCCATTTTTAGTCACGTCTTAAACCCTCAATGATAGTCATTTTGACCTTTCACTCTGTACTTGGTCTGCTGTTTACCCCCGCTACATGAAACACGCAAAGTGCAGCGTGTTGTGGATCGGCTATTTTCTGCTATCGGCTATTTTCTTGTAGTTTGGCTATTTTCTGTGAATATTCCACCTAGAATAGGGATGCTAGATTACAAGTGGTTAGTGTAGAAAAAAAGACATCCAATCATACCACGATTTGGCGGCCGCCCTGTAGTAACTCTGAGAACCCTTTAGGGGTCACAGACCCCCTTGTTGAAGACTGCAGAGTATTAAGTATAGACCTATGTAGCCTATGTACAGAGACCCTGACAGTACATCACACAGGCAGACAGATACACATGTACATTCACAAGCCCTCAACACCCGCTGTCTGGTCTCAGACAGAAGGAGTCACTCATGCCTCTGTAACCGCTAGCCGTCTACTGTCCTCCGAGAGGAATGTGCTAGGGTGCACACAAAACAAAATTAAGTGTCTGTCCGCGGTGAGGATGCAATCAGCGTTCCTGGATCCTCAGCGGAGCAGCAGACAAAGCCGCAGCGGTCGTCTGCCCATTACTACCATTCCTTCAGCCCTCCTCACACTGACTGTCATGGCAGATTGGAACCATACAGCAGAGGTAGTGCACTATACAGTGAACCACAACGGTAGCTCTCTGCACCAATTACATGTATTCAGCCATAGAGGGTTTGCCAGGGCTTAGTTGGTTAATTACCTACAGATATGTTTCACCTAATGGAAGTCTTACATTTATGCCAGATGTTCTGAATCCTGTCGCTAAAGGAGGCAATTTTGCAGCTTAGCTGAACGTTTTTGAGAGGTTTATATTTTTATTTTGTAAACACTGAGGTTGTAAAACAAGTCCCATTGTAGCCCTACGGTGGAAAAGAAGACATGCACCATCCATATTATTTGGACAGCAGGGAGGAAGGGGAGGATGGGGAACAGAGCTTCGCCTTGTCTGGTGCAATGACTTTTGGGAGCAGGGAGCGAGCCAGCCACCTAACAAATGAGAAACAGGTTTACACGCAGACAACAAAATAAAATAAAAGGAACACAGAATACTTTGCACCCTAGAGACATGGGCTGACAAAGAGAGCTTTTGGCTTTTGGGGGGGGGGGGGGAGAGATCGAGTGATAGTGCAGGAGTGAGTGAGAGTGGTAGAAAGAGATGACAAACAGGGAAGAGAGAGAGCAAGAGTGAGTGATGGGTGAAACAAGCAAAAAAGAAAGGGGGAGAAGTGAGAGACACAACAGCATCCTTGCCAGTGCAGCGAGGGCGAACCAGTGTAACACCAGGGAATTATGGTGGCTTTTAACAGCTGTCTGCAGCGCTCCTCTTCTCGCGACTGACTTGTCCAAACAAAAGAAGTGAGAGAGCGCAACATCAAAGTCCGGATTTGCAAGTCTAAGAAGCGGTTTGGGGGCGCTGGAAGAAGGTACAGAGAAGGGGAGGCATTGTGCGGGCGCGCAGTCCACACAGCCAAGACGTTAAGGGGTTCATGCTTGACTAACATCGGTTCCATAGTTCCTCCTTCGGTTTCTACCGAGGCATCCGAGACGGCCAGGGCCTCGAGGGTTCCAGGAGACACAGACGCGGCAAGTGCCTTGTGTCGAACGATGGGAGCTGACACAAAAGGCACACTGTCTGGGAGGAGAAGTGGGCGGAAACCGCACGGGGGTGTGAGGGAGTCAGTGGTCCAGGACCCTCGGAAGGACAGAGACCTTGTCCCAGTATGAGAAAAAAAAAAAATCAATAATCCCCTGAAAAACAAAACCCTGCCCCAGGCTCCTGGAAGCATAAGACAATGCAAAGTGACTGCTAGCGTGGATACTGTACACAGAGACAAACAACACAGCCCACACAGTAGTATTTTCAGCAGGCTGACACATGTATGTGCACTGCACACAAATGCACACATATGCTACTAGATTATACCATATAATCTTGAGTGTGTACTGTAGTCTGTATGCATGCACATACAGTATCTATGCATGCTTGCAGGCGGGTAGGCAAGCAGGCAGGCAGGCAGGCAGGCAGGCAGGCAGGCAGGCAGGCAGGCAGGCAGGCGGGTAGGCAGGCAGGCAGGCAGGCAGGCAGGCAGGCAGGCAGGCAAGCACGCACAAACACACAGTATAAGCATACAAGAAAGGCATGTTCTTGATCACAGACAGATTAGGACCAGAAGAGACCTCGGTCACCCCAACCGTGACCACAATTAGAGTGTCACTAAGCTTCAGCCCATCCAGAGGCTGTGGGCTGACTGTAGTCTAACTCAGACAACATGACTGATGTGGATGTCTCCACTGGTTTGACAACGCTATGTACAATACAGCATAGCACTTCGCTACAGAGAGATTTGGTTCACTATAATGAAACCACAGGTTCTTCAGCTAAAGGACAAATGCAGCATGGGTTAAGCCTGTACAATAACCCCACGACCGCAGTATTGTATATTGTGTAACGAAACAACACTGTAGCCTAAATATTCAGCAGAACGCACAAAACATATCACCACAATACAGCTGCCTTCACTCATCTACTGGTACAGTATTGGTAAGGTTGTTTGAAAAGCACAAGGTCACAGGGCACCACAGTGCATCGTCAGCATTATAGAGACGTATCCACTTTTTATTTCTTTTTACATACAATGCATGTAACTGTAACAATGAACAACGTTTACTCTTGTCCCAAATGGGACTCTGAGAGAATAATTCCAATTTTGTTCTCTTGACAGTAGCAGTAAGATGACCCAAGAAATACTATAGTCTGCCTTAAACTACATTTAGAAAGAGCTGAAACTGCAGTGGCTTGGTATACCAATAGGAAAGATCCATGATGCAGTAGTAGACTTACAGTATATAAGATAATCCACAAAAGCCGTGAAATATAAAATAATATAAAAGATCTAACATGGGTTTAACAACAAAGTGTCACATCACACTGAATTGTAAGCTTGTAGATCTGCTATTTTTGAATTGCAACAATTATATTTGTAGATTTTCAGTGAAGAGATTTGGTGTATCGGGGAAAAAAAGTGGTGACCAAGTACAGGTATAGACCCCTGGGGACCCCGGTCAATGAAGTATAGTAGGGTTTAAGCAATAGACCCTATAATATATTGGGGTCGTGGGGGACCCAAAGCAAATCATGGTGGAGTGCTGAAATGTCCTGCACGTCCCGTCTCAATAACCTGGATGTTGCGCTCCTGAAGCATGTAATAGTGTGGTTGGAGCATTGTTGCAGCATGGTGCACAGCATGGAGACAATCCATAGACTTGAAAAGATGATCAGACGCACGCACGCACGCACGCACGCACGCACGCACGCACGCACGCACGCACGCACGCACGCACGCACGCACGCACGCACGCACGCACGCACGCACGCACGCACGCACGCACGCACGCACGCACACACACACACACACACACACACACAACACACACACACACACATACAAAACTACATTTAAGGGAAACAAAATGGCTTAACGAACTGAGCTGGCCCTTCCTGGAGGTGTTGAAATATTTACAGTGAGCTGTTCCTTAAGGGGAATGCCAATAAAATTAGCCATATTACCAGAAATATAATGGTTAATATACCCTGCAGCTTCAGGACAGTTTTCACTCTCTCCATAATGTTTATGAACGATCAAATGGGACCTTGAATTGCTCTTAAACAGGTTACAGCAGTTATATCTGAATAATATAAAGGTTATGCCCAGTATCATATCTTATACCGATATTTCCAGGAGTGAGATATGGGATACAGCATTTTCAAATGGAACATTTGAGATAAATCGTAAAACTTCCACCTACAGATCCATTTTCAAGGATACCATAAAAGCTGTTTTAGAAGGTTTGCGGGACAAGAGTATGAATATGGTTGAACCTGTGACTTCTGCGGACTGGCTTTGTACTTAATATGGTTCATATTAATCCCAATAACAATAGGCATTTGACCTGCATGATCTTTATTGAGATGAATAACATTGGATGCCCTTGTGGCTCAGACAGACAGTTAGAATATCATCAACTCACGACACTCTGGGATTGAGGTTGTCTCACAATTGTTTGCAGATCCTCATGTCTCCCACCTTTCCTGTGAGTCTTTACTGTAAACTATCTAAAACAATATCTGCAAAGAAAACCCTCATTCTGCAATTGACATTACCGTACAGCAGGAGTTCATAAACTCCTTCACACTGGAACCTCAACCTACGTTGAAAACACATTGTCACAACTTAAGGCAACTTAAACTCATCCAACCAAAACATGCCATGTGGAGAGGCAAACCAGAAAACGCTTTTGTGGCCCATTTGGGATCCCAACCCACAGCGTAGGACCCACTGCTGGAGCATAAATGTACACATTTCAAGGCCAGGCCTTGGCCTTGTTGGAGTAGATAAAAGCGTGTTTCTTTAACTGCTCACACATTGCTGTGTTTGAAGGGATTTACATAGAAAAACAAACATCAGATTGGAGCAGCTCAGTCCTCATCAACATGATAATTACATTAATCTCCTCATGTCAGTGAGGGAGCTTCCTCTGGGACAAACTACACACAGGGAGGAATTACTCAGATATATAAACACACGCAGAATCATAATAGACGGTCGGCTTGTCAGATATACACCACGGAATCATAATAAAATCCCACAGCATGTCAGGGAGAGTGAGAAAACAAACTGCTCTAAACACAGGGGTTTAGCGATGAGTAGGATTTAGCTGTACAGCGCTATAAAAAAAGAAATTGTTCTAACTTTGGCATTCAATGTACTTCTCATGAAATCCTTGGCTGCCGAGCTGAGCGGAGTGTGCAAGGGAATGTAGTACATTGTTTTCCAGAATGTTGAATCGGGACCCAATGGTGGGGTTTGCGAAAAAGACAATGGCTCCCATGGTTATACAGCACAAATCGATCTTAAACTGTATTGGCCATATTACGTTACCATTGCTTTGTAGGATTAATTGCATTATAAGGTAGGTTGGAAGGCTCTGGGCTTTTAGAAGCTCATCCTATTAATCACAGATCAAGGCCGTCAAGTGTGCTATGCTGATAGAAATGGCTTCCTTCCCACACCAACTTGTTAACAAATGTGAATGAGAGGATGTTGCCATTTCCTCATAAACTGAATATTGGTCTGGCCCAGTGCGAGCCTGAACATAATATTGACCTGGCAAAGTATGAGCCTGAACTCATCTTCCTGAGGGGTGGTGTCCAACGGGTGTGGTAGGGGGAACATTGGGGTTATGCAGGGTCTAGATCAGTGGTTCTAAACCTGTGGGTCCCCAGATGATTAACTGAATGTGCAACAGTAAACAAACCAAGATAAAGTTTAAGTGTATAGAGGGTATCTGCTAAAGTGACAATTGAAGGACTTTTTAATTAATGACAAATTAAACATTGGCCAAATTGACAAACAGAGGCAGAAATTGTGAAAATAGACGATCTACATACGCCTCGCAACGTGAGGCGTATGTAGATCTGCTATTTTCACAATAGAAACATGTTATACAAAATGTAATTCCTCAACTCTTAGTGCTCGTCAGTTAAAATATGATTATTTTGGGGGTCGCGGCCTGAAAAGGTTGAGAACCACTAGTCTAGATGATGTGGGATTGACTACTGAGGTCTGAGGAGGTGAAGAGTGATGAGGCAGTATAAACCTGGGGACTGCTGGTTGGGTATGCAATCTAGAACACTTGTGTTCAGGCCTGCCTGACAATGTAAGAGAATTCGTTGTCATGTTTGAGGAGTAGAACATGTTAGGCACACCTGCATGAGAGCTATGACAGAGAGCCTATGGTGTGGGGAAGTCCATCCTGATAGAGTACATCAAGGAAGTACATGTGAGGTTGTGTGTGTGTGTTTGTGTGCGCATGCATGCGTGCGTGCGTGCGTGCGTGCCGCGTGTGCATGCGTGCGAGAGTATGTGTGTGTAAATCATTGTGGAAGTGTGTCAGACCTGTCCAGAATCATACATCTATACTATAATTTTGCAAATGTCTGTCTGAGTGAGTGTCTGTCTGTCTGTCTGTCTGTCACAGCGTTTCTCCTCAGTGGCTGGAGCAATTGATCTGAAATCGCATCACCATTAGCATATGAACACACCTGACATAACTGTGAAGCCCGTTTGTCACTTTCACAAATCATATGCTGTATATTAGCATTTTTATGGTGTATCTACTATCTATTCTGCATCTAGCATGAGGCACATCTATTCTGCATCTAGCATGAGGCAACATGTTTAACCAGCTCTCTCTGTGTGTGTGTGTGTGTGTGTGTGTGTGTGTGTGTGTGTGTGTGTGTGTGTGTGTGTGTGTGTGTGTGTGTGCGCAGGCGGGTGGGCGGGTGGGCGGGTGGGCGGGCGGGCTGGGGGGGGGGGGGGGTAGCCATTAAACGAAACGGGTATTTCTTACATTGATGCTCCTACATATTATCATGCAAGCACCAGTTAAAGTTACTTTCCATCCCTCATCCCATAACCCACACACTGCACATCATTTCGGAGCTCATATCTTTGAACGGGTGTGTGTGTGTGCAGGCAGGCGGGTGTGTGTGCAGGCGGGTGGGTGGGCGGGCGGGCTGGGGAGGGAAGGGAGGGGGGGGGGCACAGTATCTCTGTAGCCATTAAACGAAACGGGTTTCTTACATTGATGCTCCTACATCATGCAAGCACCAGTTAAAGTTACTTTCCATCCCTCATATACTGTATGCACAGTGCACATCCCATAACCCACACACTGCACATCATTTTGGAGCTCATATCTTTGAACGGGTAAGGGCTAGTATAGTATAAAGTACATCTCCACAAAGGACTCTACAGTATATCTGTTGACACTCCATGAATGATGTTGCTAGACAGAGGGAGTGAACCGCTATACATGCACACTAAAAAGACACAAACAAACGCACACAGATAGCCTCTCTTTCTCGCTAACTGTGTATATCTCGTTGCCTTCCCACCTCTCCACTCCACTCCACTCCCTCTCCGCCGTTCAGAGGAGGTATGAAATGATGAATAAGCAGAGACAGAAGGCGAGGGTGAAACCTGGAAGCCAGTCTTGTCACTCCCATCAGCCAGCGCTGTCTGGCAGCTGTTTAGTCGACCAGCACCTAAAAGTCATCAGACAGCCAATATCTAACCTATGACTTGACACAGGCATTCCTTTAATAATTACATGAGGGATTTTTCATTACGGTATTATTCTCTGAGGCACGTTGCCTTAAGAAGCTCAAGTTCTCTTCACTCGACACTCACGCACCACGGACAAACAGCGATGTGGACTAGATCCAACAGAGTCTGTGACTGAGCGATTGACTGTAACCCTGCCTGTTTATGACTATTATATTTGTCAGGAACCCAAACCGAGGAGCTAGAATGATGATGATGAGCATCTCAGCAAGTCACTCAACTGACTCATATGCCATTTGTATCACGTTGCCATAGTGACAGCACATCTTCCGTTGTAGTAATTCCACATGCAGCCAAATATCTGGCCTTCAGGTTGTCGAAGGCTGTAGGTTAATCATTACCAAGGGTGCATTTAGTTTTTACATTATTGCACAAGTTAGGGTGAAGAAGACGTATTTGACCGCGAACAGGATCTGCCAGCAGCTGATAAAGACAGTGTAGAATAAATAGCCTTCTCTCTCTCTCTGTGATTGCATGTCAATGGACTTTTAATGACTCTCTTAACGTGTGGGAACATCTTTTTAGTATCAATCGTTCAAGTTAATCCAAGAAAACAAATGCGTTGCCATGTTGCTAGGAGGAAAATTGAAGTGTGCTTGCACACAATACATCATTGATATGGAAGCCTGGATGAGTGGCCAATATTTAACCTTTGCTTTATGACACAGAATTTTCACTTTCCACCACCCCAAACTCTTCCTCTGGTAATGTCCTCAAGGACCGGCCTGTTAAAAATGTCTCATTTCCTCAAGGGCCAGCCCAGCATTGAAGAAACACAGCACCAAGTGTAGGTTTTCTCCTGGGATTGAAATAGACAGCACATTCTTTCATCAGTCTCTCTCTCTCTCTCCCCCTCTCTCTGTCTGTAAGTCTCTCTGATCAATCATTGAATACTGTAGGAGTGTAGGTTAACCTGTCTGTAGCTAATAACTCCCTTAGGGTTGATGCGCCAAATGACCTGTTTAGCTTAGTGTTTCTTAACCACTTGAACCCCAGCATCTGGGGGAAGGCTTCACTAAAAATAGTGACGCGTTGTGAGCTTGTAGATCACCTATTTTTGGTGAAGAAAGTTAAGGTAGATGGAAAAAGAAATCATCAAGTACAGTAGAAATCAGGTCTGCTTTACCAAGCATAGAGGGTCTAAAGTGGTTAAACACTAGGTCATGGGACAGTTTCTAGTGAATCCTCAGTAGCATTCATTTTAAACAGCCTGGGTCCCAGTGTAGAGCTAGATTTAGTTCATTTGTATCACAAGCTGAAAAGGTTTAAGAGCCCCTGTTTTAAAGGTGAAGGCAAGTTCACTTGTCAGAGGCAAAACCAAGTAGTACATTTTACAGTAGCATAGTTAGAAATAAAAAACTGTAAGAGACAGTGTTTGTGGTTTTTGTGTGCTGCATTACTGTAACATACAGTAATGGGGTGATTTCAACATGGATTAAAGAGAAGGGCAGGTTTGTTTTTTTAAATGAAAGCCTGTGGTTAACATTAGGGTTAAGGAAAAATGTATGTGCCTTGTGAGATTCATCAAGTATGGATTGTGGCTTTAATGCTGCTGATGAAAAGGCAAGATATCCATTCATTCACTAGCAGATAATCATCAGAAGGGCATATATAATACTGTGTATGTTAAGAACAAAGTGCCTGAAGCATAAAAGCAACAGGAAGACTATTAAATATAGTACCTGTAGTACTTATTCCTCATAGTCTATTCCCATTAACTCTGGACAGTGTATGGGTTCAGTGTAGAGATGCACACGCACGCACACACACATTCATAAAAACAGAGAAACTATCATACACACATGCACATACAGCACGCACGCAGTCACACACACGCACACACATACTGTAATGCATGCACGAACGCACGCACGCGCACACACGCACGCGCACACACACACACACACACACACACACACACACACACACACACACACACACACACACACACACACACACACACACACACACACCCACACCCACACACACACACACACATAAATACCTCCCTGTCATGCCTGCTTCCAACAACACAGCCAATCTAACCACAAACTAATAGTCCTGGGCTGCTATCTCCAGCACTTTACCCTCGGGAACCATACACACACACATACTGTATGGGCCTACAGTACATGCACGTATGTACACACACGCTCACTAACACGCACGCACGAACGGAAAGCTCTCGATGCCTTCTGCTGAAGTAAATTACAATTTATTCATATTATGAATATTCCTTGTAGGCACTTAAAATGTCCTTCCCAAATCCAGGAGGCTTTTACGCCCCTCACTCCCCCTAACCACACTAACCACAGGGATTTCCATCAGCCTGGCTGTATCCTGCACCGACCCAGCAGCCAGATATTTCAACCATCCACACCGCAACACACCACACGCCAGAGTCCTGAAAAACAGCAGGGTGGGGACGGCGTGGGT
>NC_137811.1:52102317-52189817 GCF_963921795.1 Nannobrachium achirus
ATCACCTCTTCGTCTGGGAGTGTGTCTGCGTGTGTGAGTAAGTGTGTGTGTGTCAGGAAGAGATCGAGTGTGTGTATGTGTGTCCGAGAGTGAGGTAAGAGCACAGATTAACTGTGATCGATGATTAATACGACTTGACTTACTGACTTACTGTGAGCAATTATGGCCATGTCTTTTCTCAAGCTCCACTTTCTCACACTGGCTTCGGAACACGTGGGGGCCTTGAAACATGTGCTCACCAAACACACATATTCACACACATGCCACTGATCGCCAGCCCACCCTCCGCTCAACCCCAAAACCACGAAGGGTTAAATATAATCAATCTTCCTTAACAATGCTGTCAGGGCACTGTCAGAGAGCGCTGACAGAGACACACAGATAGTGGCTGGACACTGATGATGTTGTGTGTGTGTGTGTGTGTGTGTGTGTGTGTGTGTGTGTGTGTGTGTGTGTGTGTGTGTGTGTGTGTGTGTGTGTGTGTGTGTGTGTACAGTATACTGTATTTGCTCAGATTTTGTATGTACATGCATGTGTATACCATTGCTCTTCTGTGAGTGTTCGTGTGTGTGTGCGCATGCGCGTGTATGCGTGTGCGCGTGTTTACACATGCCATCCTGTTTGTGCATTTATGTATACTGTGTGTGCACGTGTACATTATGTGGTTGTTAGCTCTGTTTATGCAAGTGTGTGCTTTAATTTATTATGCATGTATGCATGCCTGTATGTGTATATAATAAATATGAGTTCAGGTTTTATTTTGTCTATGTATGTACTTTACATTATGTATGTGCATATGTGCGTGAGTGTGTGTGTGTGTGTGTGTGTGTGTGTGTGTGTGTGTGTGTGTGTGTGTGTGTGTGTGTGTGTGTGTGTGCGTGTGCGTGCGCGCAGGTGCGCGTGTGGTGTACATACGCACACATGATTGTGTATGACTATTCCATCTTAAACCAAAACCACAGGGCTGGGGGCCATCAGTAGTTTTGCAACTTCTAGGGTGTATTTGTCTGCGTGTGAGTAGGCTTGTTTGTGTGTGTCTGTGTCTGTGTGTGTGTATGTGTATGTGTATGTGTGCGTGCGTGTGTGCGTGCACGCGAGTACAGTATGCGTGTAGTATGTAAATGCGTGTGTGTGTGTGTGTGTAATGTGGAGATTTAAATGTAACGTGAAAGCGTCCTCCGTCATGCACTGGGATCAATTCACCTTTTATTTGCCGAGCTGCATATCCGGTACCACTTAAACCCTCTATAATTGATAAAACAGACCTGGAAATAACATACCTGATACAGTCTTTTTTACCACTCTCTACCAAATCTCTTTGTAAAAAAATAGCCGATCTACAATTGCGATGTGTTGTGAGCTTGTATATCTGCTATTCTTTGGGCAAATGTTCCGCCCCAGGATAATGGATGTCGAGGATATTTTGATTATCACGATAACATCGTAAATATTGCAATTTATTGCGTCACAACAATCGTGACATGAAATGTTGATATGGTCCCATTCATGCGTGCATGTGTGTGATGCAGGGATGTGCTGGCCATTGGTTCTGCCTTCGTTCCATTTTGGGGGCTGGGTGGCCACCAAAGTAAATCGTCACTGTCAGGCAGAAACCTCGTATCTCCAAGTTTCAAATGTGTAGATTTCTTACGCAAAGCAAAGCCCTGTTTCATCATACAAGGCCGTCGCACAAAAGTAGTGAAAACAGCAGATCTACAAGCACACAACGCCTCGCGGTGCAAGGCGTTGTGTGCTTGTAGATCGGCTGTTTTCACTAGTTTAAATCATTTTTTAAATGATAAATACAAAATAAACGGTTTTCACCCGACAACAACGAAATATAACTCATGTAATTGGCCCAATGGCTCTGAAATGGCAAATCTATGAGTAGCAACAGCGCTATAGAGAGAGATCTCTCTATAGCGCGCAATGAGGGCCTCTCAAACTCTTTTTCCGGGGCTGAATCAGGGGCCCAGCATGTCCCTGGTGTGATGTGTGCGTGCGTACAGGCGTACCTGCGGGGACTTGTGGGATCTCCAGCTGTACTGGTGGCTGTGGAGACTGGCCAGCAGCACGTTCTCATCCGTGTCCACCTGGCCGAAGCGCAGCGTCTCGTGGGTGTCGTTACAGATCACATAGTGGCTGAACAGCATGTCCTCAGCTTCATGGTTTCCGTTCTAACACACAAGACAAGGGGACAGATGGGACAGGAGCTTTATCATAGCCCGTTTAGGCCTGAAAAATACCTAAAAATGTCTTCTAAATCCTGGCGGTTTTCTGAAAAACGTGTGTTTCTATGCTCAAACCTTTTAATGTCAAGAACACACACACACACACACACACACACACACACACACACACACACACACACACACACACACACACTCATACTCTCTCTGTGTGTGTGTGTGTGTGTGTGTGTGTGTGTGTGTGTGTGTGTGTGTGTGTGTGTGTGTGTGTGTGTGTGTGTGTGTGTGTGTGTGTGTTCTTATCTTAGGGGCTCCCGCTGGGGGGAAACCCTGCTGTGCACATGTGCGTTTGTCAGTGCTATTATGTGCAATTCATATCTAATAAGTGCGGCTCTTTGTGGGCAGCAGTCACATCCGTGGGAGGGCAGGATGAGTGACATCATCCCAACCTCAACTGTGGTTTTTGGGTGTGAATCATATCAAAGCCTGACATCCGTCCAGGTTGGAGCAGCTCTGGCAAGGCTACAGGGCCAAATCGATCCCCCGGTTCCATGCAAAAATACTTTGAGGAGGCCTGTCTTCTGAGTGAGCAGACCCTGGACTCTTTCAAATCAACTCCGATTACAGTTACATCTATTTCTCAAGCGGCTTAATGTTTTCCTCGTTCAGTGATAAACGGGCCTGAAAATGTCAAACCTCAAAGGTTCAAATTCTATACGCACATGTACTGTAGTTGTATGTGCACACGCACGTGTGTGTGTGTGTGTGTGTGTCACAGTGTGTGTGTGTGTCACAGTGTGTGTGTGTGTGTGTGTGTGTGTGTGTGTGTGTGTGTGTGTGTGTGTGTGTGTGTGTGTGTGTGTGTGTGTGTGTTTTGTTCAGTAATTCAGGTTCAGCTTGGGCTGAAAAAGCAAGCATTCCTGTTAGTGAGAGTCATGGATGTATTGTACAAGTGTGTGGTTTGTCAGGAGAGAACAGCATGGTGGAAGCTGGCCCATCTACAGCCACGGGCCACTGAGAGGGCTCCGCAGAAAAACGCGAGTCATGCAAGACCAACAAGAGGTGCTGTCCACCCATGCGTCACCTTGCATGCAAGGGGCGGCGAGGACATTGGCCTGGAAACATTGGCTTAGCAGGGAGAGGCCGGCACATCAAATCTTGCACATGCAAAAGTTAATGAGTGTTTGTGTGTGTGTGCGTGTGTGTACGCGTGCGTTTGTGTGTGCGCGTGTGCATATCGCTTCAGCTCCTTCCAGAGGTTCTTGGGCCCTGGTGGGATCTCTCCTCCGCACCCCTCCCTATCAGTATGCACTCATAACTGTGGTTCCAACAGCTTCTCAATAACGACTCGGCTATCCCAACAAAAGGCAACCAGGCCAGCTGTATACTTTTAAATAGCAGGAGGAGAGAGGCTGATGGTTAAAGGAGACTGGCAGTAAAAGCCCAGAGGTTAACTGCCAAGCACGTTTCGGGTCCCAGAGTTGTTGTTGGTATTGAAAACGGATGGGAAAGTTTGCACCATTAAAAGAGGTTTAGATGATAGATGGTGGAGAGAGGAGAGAGAGAGATACAGTAGGTAGAGAGAGAATGAGGAGTCACACTAGATGGGACAGCTGTGTCTGTGGGTTCAAGCGCATTTCCAGTTTTATAGTGGAATGCTATCTGTCGTGCGTTCAAATGCGACACTGCGATTTACTAACTTCCTGCTGCCATCTTTAATATGCCGCTGCTAAGCCCTCCCTTTGATGGTATCATCTTTCAGCTCCACTTCATTAGGCAACATGATACAGACATCAGAAAATCTTCCTCTAGTATTCATAATCACTCCCTGACTATCAGGGGCCTTTATGTGGGCAAATATTGAGACAGATATTTGGACAGTCAACACGACCTGCTTGTTAAAGAGCACGAGATGGCAGTTTCACCACTAAAGAGGGTCTCTATATCAGGAATCCAAATATCCATTTCTGTAATCCCCGTTCATATTACATTACCTTAGTTTTCACAGTCTTGCGAAGATATGTAAGACAGAGAGGCCCATATAAACGAAAAGGTACAGTAAAATGTCTGGAAAACAGACAGTAAATAACCATGCATAGTGAGAGACAAATGACACCCGGTCAGGAGATATACAACTCTTAAACAGGATCCTATGTCCACTTTCCAGGAGACGAGACGACAGGCAAGCCTGTAAAAAGGGCATTATGAAACAATAATCGGATCTTTAAACACCTATATTTCTTCATGTATCACCCCGGGCCACACATCTGCTACAACCAGGAACATGATATCTCTGTTACTGCCTTTCCAGGCGTGGAACAAAGCAGAATCATTCAAACATGGCGAGGAAAGAAGAAAAGGAGAGGAAATTCCTGTTGTCTCAATTGTACATGCGATGGCCTCTGTGTGTTCTGTGAGAAAGAGGAGTGTATAAATACTACTGTGCTTTCGTGTGGCTTTCTTCTGAAGCCACTTCCCTGGGGTTAGGGGCTCTGGGGTAGCAAAGATTGGAGCTGGGTCTGGGGACTGAGGTTTGGTAATGGAGGCTTGGGGCCTGAGGTTAGGGTGGTTGGGGGCTGAGGCTGGGGCTGTAGAGTGCAAGGGTAAGGGGCTGAATTATACTGAAGGATAACGTTTTTTATTTTTATCTTTTTTACACCAAATCCTCCTGGTTTTAGGTCAGGCACAGAAGCAAAATGGATAGAAATGGTATTTAAATTATTGAGGGATTGTTCATTGTTTGGCTACCTATGACACTAACAATGTTTGCAAAGTAGAACTTTCAGAGAGGCTGAAGTAGTGTTATCAAAAGCAAAGTCACCATTGGGCTGTACTTTCTAGAGGCGGGTTGGTTATGTTGAATATATTAACTTCATAAAGGACATGGCCGTCATGCATGGTCTACACATGTAACAATGCCAATTTTCAGGACAATGTTATCAAAGTTCTAAGGCAATCATAGACATACACAATGAAATCACGATGATCAGGAACTGTCCTTTGTATTTGTGAAATTGTGTGGGTCTGGAACGGCCCCAGGAGATCTGGTTGTGGTGGTACAGTGTGACCAAGCCTGGGTTCTGGGGCTCTAATTGTGTGGTGGTCGAGGAATCTTCTCCTGGCTTTTATGAAGCCCAACATGGTTGAACACTGGCCCTGGAACACCACATCACAACAGGCCTGCCTGCCAGCCTTGACACCAGGAAACATGAAAATCACTGCAACAATTACACACGTTAGGACATAACATCATGCTGCGGAAGGACATCGCCTGTTTGCATTCCCAACTGACCCTAATCACGGTTTCAATCAAGATAAACCTTTTTTTGCTTTTGAAACTTAAAGGATGCATACTGTATGTACTTATCGTGCCTGTGTGTGTGTGTGTGTGTGTGTGTGTGTGTGTGTGTGTGTGTGTGTGTGCGTGCGTGCACGCACGTACATGCGTGCACGTCTGTGTGTGTGTACTGTAGAATCCAGGTCTCCATCCATCAGTGTGATACCTTTCAGATGAGTGGAGCAGACCTTCACATGTGCCCCCATGCTGCACTACACCACCACAGGCAGGCCATGCTTAATATCACGGATACAAGGTTTTCTTCCCACATACAAGGTTTACTTTCAGTGAAAACCCAAAAGGGGAAACAGAATGCTGGAATGTTCCGCCGGCGCCGCGTTCACAACTTCCTCTGAAGTGGGCCAACTGTTTAACAAGAGCGTTTCCTAATGGATCAGCCTTTTTTTGTACTTGACCTCTCCTTCTACGGCTCACTCAGGCACTATCATATCCACATGCAACTCATTCAGCTCATAATTATAGTGTGTTTTTTTCCCCCCTCCTGTTCTGTAGAGTCGTGAAGGCTGGAGGTAGTTAGAAGGTTCTATATACCAGTTACAAGGCTGCTGCTGTTTAGGCTAAATCAAGCCAATTCAGAGGCTCAATCAATTTATGGGCAGAACCCAGCCCATGCCGACTGCATGAGGTCTAACAAACAAGGGTTTGTATTTGTGTGTGTATGTCAGAATTGTTTGTGTGTGAAGAGTGGTGGTGTGAACTGCTCTGAATCTACTCAGTGTGTGTGTGTGTGTGTGTGTGTGTGTGTGTGTGTGTGTGTGCGTGCGTGTGCATGTGCGTGCGTGCGTGCGTGTGTGTGTGTGTGTGTGCACGCATGTGTGTGTTATGTGTGTGTGTATTCCTCCCAATTGATTGTCTGACTACGGTAAATCCGATGCAGAATGACGAGTCATAGCTGAAGGCAATTTATGCCATAGAAAGAACCTCAAAAGTCAGCCAATAAATAACAAGAAAAGCAGTGGCCGCACAGTTCTCAACCCGTCACTGACCTATTGTAAGTAGCTATGCGTGGCATGTTTTGTAATACCTGCCATGGATACCAACATGTCCAGAACACTCTGGTAACACTGGAATGTGACCTTTCAATATAGCACCGCCAATCCTCTCTAAAGTCTTATTTATGGACAATTTAAGCAGCTCAAATAGGGAACATTCACTGGCTATACTGTGCCACATGACGCAAGGGTGAAGGCAAGGGTCAAATGTGACCACTCATCAAATATGGTCTATTAGACGCCAAAAGAGCCTTTGATGAGTCAGTGATGCCACTCATTGAAAACAAAGGTATTATCCCACCAGCCAATACAATCATGTCATAACTCATTGTAGATTTTCAACACAGTTAAGTTAACCTCATTTAATTCCATTTTCCACAGGTAAAGCACAACAGCTGTTCCTAGAAAAACACAGTCTATTAATTTTCAGTCATCTGGCTGTGAGAGAGAGAGTGTGTGTGTGTGTGTGTGTGTGTGTGTGTGTGTGTGTGTGTGTGTGTGTGTGTGTGTGTGTGTGTGTGTGTGTGTGTGTGTGTGTGTGTGTGTGTGCGTGCGTGCGTGCACGTGTGTGCATGCGTGCGTGCGTGCGTGTGTGTGTGTGTGCTTGTGTGCGTGTATTTGAAATAATGTGTACCTCAAAACTCCAGAGGCTAGTTTATGAGTCAGCACAGTCACGGCTGAGTCAAATAGGGCTGGGATGTGGCACGCCAAGCCAGGGAGGCAAATGGTGTGTGTGTATGGGTAGTGTGTGTGTGTGTGTGTATGTATGCGTGCGTGCGTGCGTGCGTGCGTGCGTGTGTTTAACAGTCCAGGGGTTGGGGGGCCTGGGGCCAGATGAGGTCTTGGCAGGTGTCACCACTCAGGTTTTGCTGTGTTTTCATGGGCGTCACTTCACACACAAACATTCTGGCTACCAGAGGCAGTGCTGAGAGCTGGGAACCGAGAGATGACGAGTGCCATAGAGCTAGAGCCCCAAGAACAGACATACGGTAGCCTCTCGGCGGCACAGCACAGTACATTAAATTCTACAGTATTGTATATCTATGATCAGGCACCAAGGATGAGGTTTTGAAACATGTCCTAGATGTTGTGTATTTGTTTAGTAGAAATTACATCAGGATCTTCTTTCTGCACAGCCAGTAAATGCCCACATGAGCTACCCGTGATGACTGATTTATTGGGTAAAGAGTCGAGATCTTGTAAAGTCCAGGAATTGGATGCCTGCTTTGCTAGTGTACACTAATATCTATTAAAGCAGAACGAATACTTTTAACCCATTAACTCATCCTCAGCCAGAGTAAATACATTAAGACCATCCCGTCTCTGCGAGTTTCCGTTTTTATTACCTTCTCAAGTAGTCACAGAATATTTATCTCCAGTACGATCGATCCCCCGATTGTTGGTAAACGCGGAGGTTAATCTTGCAATCACATGATCCTTTGTAAATCAGGGTGATTGTGACTGCAATAGTTTTACACTAGATGAAGCTCTTCGCTAACATACTGTATGAAAAAACAAACACGTCCAATGACATCTTTGGCAGAGAATGAGTCGGATTCTATGAATGCCTTCTAAATAGCAGATGTACAAGCTCGCGAAGTGACGCACTCTGAGTGTGTAGATCTTCTATTTTTGAACAGCCAACACTACAATCTAAAGTGACACAAATGGACGGTTTTAATGGGTTAAAAAAATAAACACACTCTAAGGCTCTCACTAATATCCTTATACTGATCCTGGATCATTTGTATAACCTCTTTCACTGATTGATGATTTATTAAATTCTTCCTACTGATTTTAGAGGAAAAATGTGAGGAAAACAATAATTTACTCGTCACATTTCCATGGATTCTGTCCTGAGCATAATGGTTATGCGGTAGCTTAGCCTTATACAGTACAGTATGCAGTACCATACAGTATTCCACTGACCTTAATTTCCACTTGGCTTTAAATGTGGAACACATCACACTAAATAAGGGTTGTGATACTGATAATTGTGTCTGCTATTTGTGTTGTCTGCATGCATCATGCACACAAAAACTGAATTCAGGGTTTCCCTTGCATGTCAAAATCCATATAAAAAAATCCCACCTCAGTGCTTTTTTTAATGGCAGAAAGGAAAGTTTTAAACCCCAGGATGTCTTGCTAAATATACTATAACGTATATGTGTGCAGTACATGACTTCTGAATCCAGTCTTGTATTTTCTTTGCATAAGGCATCAAAATGTGCTGAAATTGCCTTATTCTTTCCCCTCATAAAGACTGATGTATGCTCCCAAAGAGTCTTCAGCTTCCCTGTCCATGAAAAACCGACCACACTGGCAGCAATTGCTAAAATGCAAGGGAGACACTGGAAGTTGTCTTTGCATGATCACTTTTAAGGGACTGACTTTCTTTCTCTCAGTAGAAACATGAGCCATAAGACATAAAACAAACCATTATTTAAGGACCACTGTTGTGATGGTCTAGATGGGTTTCAACAGACTATTGTTGCTAAGAGATGTGTGAAATCTCTCCATTATATGGGGCAAGTTGGTAGGCTCAAAGACTATTCAGATAAGAGAATTCGATTTTCCTTCTTTATTTTTGTAAACAAAAGTAAACCATCTGAGTTTCGTTTAGATCACATGACTTCTGGCTGCACACTGCTTCGTTTTTTTTTTGGGATCATTCACAGACAGCGGACAAGCGCCCTCTATGCTTCCATGTCCAAATAAGGAAATGATGAACAAGTTCATCATAGGCGTTCAAAGAGTGTCAATTTGTTAGACAATACTGCTCCGCATGTCTACAATTTGTTGTTTACAGCCTAAAAACATCTTTATCCAATGTGATAATGAAGTGTCTGGGCCTGGTCTCTCACCTGCTGCCAGCTGAGCAGGGCAGTGTCCAATGTGTGGATGGCATACTGGCTGATGTTGAGGAACACGGGGTCCACAAACACGTTCCCGTCCAACTGGGAACTCTGGGGGGATAGAGTGGCAGTGACCTGGCCCTTGGACACACAGGACAAGAAGAGGCCATTACATTCATTTGGTTGAAATTTATAGTGCATTTATTTTCACTTTATATATAATGAAACATCATGCTTTAATCGATATCATAATAAGGATAACAACCATGACTTCTGAAGAGAAATATTTGGATCAATATACGTAACAGTAGCTGTATAGGCCAGCATGTGTCACTACAGTCCCACCTGTAGTACAAAAGGTTGCAGGAAATGGAGGAGTGTTAGATTTCGGTACTCCAGAAGCTTGCATTCCAGTTGCGTAGAGAAGTGGAACTCCTGACAGAGACTGTCTCTATTGTTCCACTGGCGTAGGAACACCCGCGGGTCCTGGGTACCAACCACCATAAACTCCTGCTCCTGAGGTAGCTTCCTGTCAGGCAGGAAGGGGCGAAGGCGCTGAGATGGAACTGAAGGAGCGAAAGACAGCATTCATGTCAACATTGACACATTCACGATGCAAAACATCTGACCATAAAAGACTGTTACAATGTGTTTTCCTCATCAATATGATGATTTATCGTCGAGTAGGTCTGAGCCCATTCTATTGCTAAAAGGAAGATAGTGCTTTGTTCCATTTCCTCCGTGCCTTGTGCCAATGCAGTAACGTTACAGTACATCTGGCACCACTGTCTATGAGGTCCATCATTCTGGCTGCTGGATATGTCTCCTACCTGTGCCTAGTTGCTCCAGGTGGTGGCAGAGATGCAGCTCCAGCTGGGCCAGCTGCAGTGAAACTCCTAGGGAGGGGACAAACCAGGGGGCAAAGCACGAGTCCACACGGGTACATGCTGCCAACGCCGTGGGAGACACCAGCTGGTCACAGGGCAGCTGGGAGCCAGACTCACTGTCCGAACTGGTGAGCAATAGGAAGGAGATCAAGCGAGCAAATAAATGAATATTTAGAGGTTTTCTTTTTTTTCAGTGTGAGTGATAAAAGTGTAAAATACACAAAGCAAACTTGAAAAACAGTGAGTGGCAGGCTTTCACACTGGGGAAATCAAACAGACATTTAGTTTACATGGCAGGCATACTTCAGCGGAGATGAAAGGAGGACCAACACGATTCAGCTTCTGAGGGCCTTCAGGGTAGAACGAGTAAACAGTTATTGACTTTGTGTTGTCTGTTAGATGGTGGGGGGGGGGATGACAGCCACAACCATTCTCCTCACCAATTCAAATAGCCTGATTCATATTAGGGGCCGAATGCTCCTACAGTATTACTTGTTCAGTGCTTCAATACTGCGTGAATTACTCTATAACAGGGGTCTTCAAGGGGGTCCGGTACCACAGGGGGGCTGCCAAATCCTTGTGGGATATAGGATAATTATTTTAAATGCTTGAATAACTTGAACCCTCGCATCCCTATACTCTTGAGGACAACTTTAGCCAAAAATAGCAGACCTACAAGCTCTCAACGCCTCGCGCTGTGAGGCGTTGAGAGCTTGTAGATCAGCTATTTTTGTCAAATAGGTCTGGTGTAGAGGTAGAAAAGAGCAGACCAAGTACAAAGTGAAAGGTCAAGTTTACTAATGATCAACAATTTAAGATTTTAAGTGGTTCAGTGTCAAACAAGTCTATGAATCTACAGTATCTATGAAATCAATAAGAATCTCGATCACACATTTATACAATATGAAGAGGGGGTCCCTACGTCATCTCTCTCTCTCTCTGCTAAGGGGTCCTTGGCCTGAAAACGTTGAAGACCCCTGCTCTATAAAAATCTACAGCTAAAACAATGTTATGATTTTTAAAACAGACATGGGACAGAAAGAGCTGGCGGCGTTCAGAATGACCTCCCATACCAAGCGGAGCTATGAGTCTAGGTAGGCTGTTACTGTTGTGGGTTGCCAGGAGACCCACTCCATGGACATTAATTGCACGTCATGGCTGATGATGGCGAATGGAAGGTAATTGAAGTGAATGACCATTTGCTCTGTAATTTGCTGCTACCATGATCCACCATAAAAACTCCAGGAGGAAACGTTCAAGACCCCCAAAAAACGCTGGTGCAGCAGAGCGCTCCTTAAAAAGATAAGCATCATATGTTGACAATTTTCATTACTTCCAGTTGGCAGGGCGGCCAAGTTATTTTTTCTGGTGGAAACTGAAGCAAGGCAGATGAAACGAGGGAGTAAGGGAAGGGAATCAATTTTGATCAAAAAGGACAAATAATTTAAACATAAAGGAAATGTAGTGTTTGGAGTATGATTATAATGAAACGCAGATGTATATTTTGCTTTACACTGGATCTGGTACTGTAGGGGCTTTTTTCTTTCTTTTTTTTTTTTTAGTTTTTCTCTGCATGTTTTCTTATTCCTCCCATTCTGCTCCTCTGGAGCTCTTTAAGCCACACAGAATGTGGGCTTGGCAATTCGCTTCTACTAAAAAGTTCCTTAAACCCAGTGGAGGAAGCAAGGGAGTGAGGAGAGAGAGAGAAAGAGACACTGTGAGACAAGGGAGGCACAGGAGAACAAGTGTGAAGCAGGGAGAGGAGATGTTGAGCCATGACAGATACAGAGATAAGGAAACAGTGGGCGGTGGGAGCAGATTTTTACATGATTGTACAACGCTTAACAAAGAATTACTGATCTAGTTGAAAATCAGATATTCTTTTCAGCAAGCAATACAGCCATCATACAACAACGATGAATTAGCCATAAGAAAGCACTCTGTCTTTGAGGTGTTACAGTACTTGGAAGGCCGGCTCCAACCCAACCCAAATCAGCCCAACCCAGGAACGTATGAGCCACACCAAAAGGAGGTTTCTTTCCCGTGAGCTGCTACCCCCCCCCCCCCCCCCCCCTTCACTCCCCTCCCCTCCCCGATTAGATACACTCAAGGTAAGCAGGAAGGAATCCGGATGGGCCCTGACAGGCACTTGGTGTGCTGGGAAATCTCATTAGGCTGATCTGAACGCCTTCCAAGCCCGCTCCCTGCTCCTGCACACCAGATGTGGGGCGAGGGACGCACACTGCTAGCTTTTGTGCTCGTCGGCTGGGCGCTCTCCCTCTCTGCTTTGCCTCACACCGGACGGCACACACATGCACACACGCACGCACACATACAGTATGTCCGTATGCATGTGCACTTATTTGGAAGCGCACACACACACACACACACACACACACACACACACACACACACACACACACACACACACACACACACACACACACACACACACACACACACACACACACACACACACACACACACACACACACACACCTTCTTTTATCTTACCTCTGCTCATCTCCTCCATCTCCGTTATTATTCAGTACAATCCTCCAGAGGTCGGAGGCCAGCAGCTCCTTCTGCTGGTGGCTGAGGTTGAGGCTGGGCAGCTGGAGCTGGCAGGCACTGCTCTCTGAGAGGCTGAACTCCCGGTAGGGGACAAAGGCTTGCTGGAGCTCATCCCAGTACTCCAGGCTACATGGTACCTGGAGGGAGAGGAGAAATTGGCATGCGAACTGTAAAACAGTACCCTAAAACAGTGTTTCTCAAACCTTTATATTTCAAGGTCTCCCCTTAACTCTGACAGTGTCCAAATGTACACTGTTAGAGTTACAGACTTGTATGGGTCAATTTAGACCCCCATAAAGGAACCCACAGAGTCCCTGGAATCCACTTTGAGAACCACTGCCCTAAAACATGTTTATTTCTCTTTATGTCTTTCCAACAACAACTGTTAGCAGTGATGGGGTAAGAACAGGAATAGAAGCCTTGTTGGAGGTATTCCCAGTGCTCCACACTAAGAGGCATCTGGAATTTTAGAAACAGCACATACCGGTAATATTCAAACCTACATTTATATGTACCTTTTTACACACTAGGTAGGTATGTGTTTTTGTGTGTGTGTGTGTGTGTGTGTGTGTGTGTGTGTATATATATATATATATATATATATATATATATATATATATACAGTATATATATATATATATACACAAGCAATGAGGAAATTCCTGTTGCCGTTTGTATGCAACCCTAACTCTCAGATAAAACTTCTAAGCTTATTTATATTTTATTTATTTACAGTATACTTATTTTATTATTGCAGTTTGTTTCTCAATCTTTTCATTTTGATAAAAAAAAAGGCAGGGCTTGCTGCGTCGCACCTATTCTGGGATCAGTAGCATTTTGAGGTGTCTGATCCGGTTGAGAGCGGAAAGAACCACGTCATGTTGTAGTCATCAGGCGGACTACAGGTTTGCCAGAATCACCAAACCGGAACCAGAATCCAAAACGTTTAAAATGTTATAAAATTATAATAATAGTTTTGTTTCTTTTAGCATAATAATCGTTTGGTATGTTCATCTTTTATTCTAACTCGTGGCGTGACCAGCGAGAATAAACAAATTGATTCGCATTACTATGAAAATAACGTTATGTCATGTTGTAGCAGTCAACAGGCGGTCGGAATCAGCAAACCGGAATCAGCTTTTTTTTTCAGTCTTCTCTCTGGTTTAGGACACGCATCACAGACCGGATCACACAGGCCACTTTATAACGAATACCAGGCTTTCCTCCGAGGTGGAAAGTCTCGCACCAGGTTACGTCGCACCAGAAAGGCCAGTGTTAGGCTTAGCGCCAAAGATGGCTGATTAATGGTAATAACCACATCGTAAGCCTGACTTGTTTCAAAAATGTTTGACCATTATAAAAGGTTATATAAGCTATAAAGGTTTTTTTATGTTTTTATGTGAAGTAATGGACTGTAGCACTGACTGTACCCAAGACGAATTTCCTCTCAGGGACAACTTTATCCATACACCTTAGCCTCAATAACTGTATATGAGGTTAAACACACTTTAAAATGTCAAACAATGTGTGGGGGGAAAACAATCTTATGTGGTATAGTTTGGCATTCTCATAAACTATAAAAAATGTTTTAGATAGTATACAGTACAGTAATCTGACAGGGAATGGGGAAAGAGAGAAGGGGAGTAACATGCAGCAAAGGTCGTCGTGGTTCAGGACTCCGCGACACGCTGGCAGGCTACATCAGCAGCCTAGGTATCCAGACCACTAAGGCAGCCATTCGGGCCTAAATATGCTTTATAATTGTTGGAAATCATTGTTTGAACAGGAACATTCAATATTCATGAAGGTGAGACGTTTTGTGATGTCAGGAGTATAATGAGAAAAGTATAATGTTCTTTTATAGGTCAATATTGTACCAAGTACAGTCAATACAGTACAGTATGTACAACAAGCAACGTCCTCCGCTCATGATGTCATCCCAGTGAAATTCCATTCTGCTACATGTACAGTCACCTTTTCAGAACTTCTCATTTTAATTCATTGCATTAATTAATGAACGGATCTCTGATCCGAATTTTCCAAATAGGCCTCACGTGGCACTATAATGGGCTGCATTACGTAAATACCCTGGATTTCTTGGATCATGACACAACTTCAAAATAACTTTTTGCAACTACTCAAAATGTTGTCCAAACATCACACAAATCGGTGCACATGATCTCTGGAGTCATGTGATCGAGATGCGTTTTTCATATTCCAATCCGATTGGTTATGACTGACTTATATAGTTTGCTATGGCAATTTTGGTCAGTCAGTCTGTCCTTCAACGCTTTGATACTGCAAAGGCTACAGGTTGGATTGCTATCGATTAAGCTGTGCATCTTCAAGCCCCAAGAGAATTAAACCTACTGATTTTGGTGACCCCCTGGCTTTTCCTCTAGCACCAGCCTTAGGCCACAATTTTCACTTGCACACAAAGCATCTCAAAATGTAATGGGCAGATTACCATGAAAGTGCATTCATGCTCCCTGGAGGATTCCAGAGACACCCTCGGGACAAAATGTCAAATGTTATTGAGCGGTGGTCACACCGTCTCCATAGCGTGGCCGTGTGTGTATCCGTCTATGTATGTGGGTCCGTATGTAGCCTAAGTACCCCTGGTGACCAGAGAGGTGCTGTTGAGTCTAGTCTGCCCTGAGCATCAACTGCAATACCAGTGGTGGCCTGAGTGACATGGATGGATGGATGGCTCTCTCTCTCACACGCAAGCAAGCCCCCCCCCCCCCATATATATATTTTTTTTTATTATTATTATTTATTTTTTATTTTTTTTTAATATTTTTTATTATAATTATAATTATTATTATATATTTGTTTTGCTGTTGCGCAGCCTCCACGACCACCGCTCAGTTCACATGGGTGTGATTTTTTTTTTTTCATGCATGCCTATATTTCCAACTCTGCTCATAAAACACGTGTTACCATGTGCTGCATGCATTAGCAGGGAGGGATGTCAAGAACCATGACTATCTTAGCCCTCCTTACCATACAGCCAGCTACGATCTGCTGACATCCATTAAAACAAAGACGGTAATGATCACCGCTAATTGCTCTCTTTCTGTTTGGCTCCATTCTTTTCTCCCAGATTTTGGAAAGGAAAGCCTTCTGGGCGGAACCCACCTCCTGTTAAGAACTGTTAGGTTCTTACCAAGGGAGAGTGAGGGATGATCCTGTTAATTTAGTGAGATCAGCCCTCCTTTATCTTCCTGACAGCCAGATGCTGTACAGTAGATAGTTCTTGTACTTCAGTTGGCTGCAGCCCCTGATACTCATCATCACAAGCACCAGAATGACTGTGAGGCTTTGTGGCCATTCAAAAGGAAACTATTCCATTTCACCACAATGTTTCACAACCTGCTGCTCTTTGGGTCTGACAGCAGATCGAAGTCTCTGAGTACTTTCATAAATTTGACCAAAGTGCTGGGTGACCAGTGACCACCCATGTGCTTTAATATGAGTCTTTATGCAGTTACCCAGGGAGCTCAATCTGTTTAAATGTTCTCACTACCGCAATAGTTAGAGACACTAACAAGGCACTAGTCCTGCAGTGCACTACTATCTGACTGATTTGAAACAATAAATGAATATTCTATTGTTGACGTGTTGGGTCAGGTTTGTAATATATCCTCAGGTCACAGACAATTCCTTTATCTTCAAGTTATCCCTAACTTGATACAAGTTAGAACAAAACAAATGTTATTGGAGAGTACTCTGTCCTCTAGATGCCATATCAACTAGATATCTGAGGATTTCTGTTGTCTGTGCAGATTTCTCTATGTGAGGTTTATGTATACCCTTTCATACTAACGTATCTCATGAGGATTCATCACTACAAGCAAACTCTTTGCTCCAACAAACCAAACAGCCTCTTATTGTATTTTGTAGCATATTGGCTCCAGTTAACCTACTCATCAGTTTGGCACTAAAGGATATTGCACTAATGTATCCCTCAGGTGCTCATCTCTTCAACCTAAGGTTCCACTCCAACCAAACAGATAGCAAACATCCCCCTATTACTCATCAGCAGCAGGATTACTGTAAGGCTCTATTATTGTACAGCAGGTACTACCTCAGCCATGTGTATCCCCCAGTTAGTCATCCAGTTTTAAACTACTGCAGTGGTCTGCTACTCATCAACTGCTCGGATGCTTCCCTGACTCTTTCTAGACATGGGGAATCCCTCTTTTACAACAGGAATGCGAGCGTCTTTTTATAGTGTCTGCGCTACGCGCAACTTTAGAGCTTTATACATTTCAGACAAAACCGAATCTTACATTTTTTGTCTAGCCTGAAAAACTACAATGGTTCCACAACAGACCACCAACACAGCCCGAGGACACCTCATCTCCATAACGACATGTATGACCGCAGCATAACTTAACCCGGGGAAACTTTACACTGCAAGTCGGCCGTTAAAAGGCTTGATATACTTCGTTGCACACGGTGTTGCGCACCACAAATAGCAGCTCTACAAGCGAACAACGCATCACAGCGCAGCGCATTGTGAGCTTATAGATCAGCTAGTTTCAGTGGCGTGGCACTAGCCCACAACTAAGTGCAAATCACCCTGAAGGGTCCTGTAGCTCATTCTCACACTGAATAATGATCACCCTATGCAATTCTTGTTCCCACATTATGTGATGAGTGGTATTGCGTCTTTCACTCTTCTCACATTGTATGTTGGTATTTAGCATAAATGTGTCTGGCCCTGCTGTGTGAATTAAAGCAGGGTCTCGGGTTCCAATGGCCACCTGTGGTAGAGCTACTGACTGATTAGTAGTGGCAGAGAGCTCTCAGCATACCTGAACGCTGCCAGGCAGTCAGACACATGCTTGTGTGTGTGTGTGTGTGTGTGTGGGGGGGGGGGGGGGGTAGGACAAATTCTCATTTTACTATTGGAGTTATACAGTATGACTTCCTGAACAAGGGCCAAACTGGTGGACCTGTCAACAGGGCCGTTGAGGTGTTTCTCTAGGCGTGTGCGCGTACGGACAGTACGCGTGCATATGCATGCACGCATGCATGTGTTCATCCTCAGCTTAGAAAGATAGTAAATGAGGTAACCGTAGCTTACACCATGCACAAAATGCCACACGGATTTTCCTGGAAGCGACCTCCCATAATCATGCCTGACAGAGTTGTGCACCCGTTAGTTACCCCAACGCTCAGCCACCAAATCCCCACAGAGGATTCCTCAAATTATGTTATTGAACACCCACGGTGTTTTCATTTCTGCTGTGATATTCTATACACATGACGGCATACAGAGATGAATATGTAAGGTACAAATATATGGTGGTAGAGAGAATATATTTGTATGGCTGCATTTACTTGATTCTCCTGGCTCGGGCCTTGTTGGGGAGTGAGGGGCAGATAGAAACAATAAACACACAAAGAGAGAGAGGTGGACCGAGAACGAAGGGGGTGGGGGAATAAATTCAGCTTAAGTTGGCCATGTTGAGTAAGAGGCACCTGAGTAAGACATGCCTGACGGCATGCATGTGTGTCTGGACAGAGTCATTTTCCACTGCCTGATTGCATGTGTACCTTATCTGATAAACAACATGAAGCCCATGAATAGCTGACATGCCACTGGCTGGATGGCTCCAATCTGTGTTTTCCTCCAGTTCTTTCAGTAGGCCTGGCAGCTAGACCCCAGGGCAAACTGGCAGCTCAAAGTTTATCTTCATTTTCCAGTAACGTTTCCATTTTGAAGGTGCTCAAATGCCAGGAAAGTTAAATCACACAACCCCAGTAGTGCAAAAATTCTAAACTATTTATGAATATATTTATTTCCAAGGCCGCTGGCAGCAGCGAGTATTTAAAGATCTGATTTCCCTCCCTGTCACTGTCACCATTAACTGCCAAACCTTAGTCAGTGCTACCCTTAAGATCAATTACCTTTGAAGCATCTAGTCTGGCACAATGGAACCAATCACATTGTTCCAGGCAGACTGAGGTGAATACTCAAAGCTAATGAAAGGATTTCAGTACATAACTGACACTGGTGTGATCATAGCTTAAGTTCAAATATGACCCTGCAACTGAAGACTCCCACAGCTCACTCTGGGTCAGTGGACTCTGACGTCCACTGCTTTGTCGCTACTTTCATTAACAACATCAACAGCACCATTAAGTCTTCTGTTATTCCACTGATGCCTATATGTCTGACAGTTCCACTGCTAGCTACTTCTTATCAGCCAACAGACAAATTGAATTGACATCAGCCTGAGCAAATGTTTATTCAGGAGATGTAATGAAAATTGTTCAGAAAATGACTCTGGATATGGTGTCTCAGGTGGGCCAATATATGTTAGAATTAATCAGTGTGGAAAATCAAGAATGAGCCCGGCCTGAGATCTTTGCACTCAATGTTTCTTTTTGTATTCCTCTGTAATGCAAAATGTTTAAAAGGGGTCTGAAGGTTTGGTGGATGAGGTGTAAAAACTCCTCAACATCAAATTAACCACATGGACAGTTTTATTTTCACAGTGTATTAGCTGTGACTAATGCAGCCCTGCTTGAGTGCAGTCCCACTAAAATAATAGTTATCTTGGCCAAACCATACTCTTTCTAGTCCCCAACATTCATTTGAAGTGAAAAGCTTTGCTAACTCACACAGTTTTTTAAATCCCCCCAAAGGTTGCATATTTTCACTAATGAGGCAGAGAATTAGTACGTATCAATAAAAGCAGGTGTGTTGAGGATGTGAAGTAGAGAGGGCGATTTAAGGAACGAGGCAAGAAGACGATGGACCCACGTTCCTCATAATAACAACAATGACAGAACCTTAACAGCTGCAACAGCGCTTATGACTTGAGACTGCAGGGTCATCTGAGGCCATAGAGCTTTTATAATGTGGATCCCAGGCCAATGGAACCATGATGGCAGAGCAGAACCCCTGCTGGGCCATGAGTGGGCGTCACACGCTTCCCAGTAAGACAGGGATGGGGAGGGGGGGGGGCTGGTAGAGGGTGTGAGATGTATGCACACGGGAGTGATTTGGAGTGACTGGCTGAAAGAGTGAGTAGGTGATAAAATTTATATATTTGGATGTCATAAGTAGCAACTATGGGCCTACAGCGCTCGGTCCTGTGCACGACAAACGTTGTGTGCATGTGTGTGTGTGCGCGTGTGCGTACCATTGGTTTGTTATGAACTGAGCCTGAACTATAGCTCTTGCTCTAAACACCAATATATCTCGTTCTTCCCATGAGCCGTGCTGAGGCTGAATCATAGCTCCTGTGTTTACTCCTCGTTTCTCAGGCTGCAGAACCCCACAGAGATCGTCAGCAACGAGGACACCTGCTTATGATTCAGAGAACAGGACCACACGGTGGAGAGAAGGTGAGAATGAGTCATCCTCCTCTCTCCTTTCTCCATCCATCCATCCCTCCCACCCTCCCTCTCCAGCGCCCCGATCCTTTTTCCTACTACCATCTCATCATCATTTTGCAGGTGGGGACCCCCTGAATGCTTATATACAGAGGGTGCTGTCCTTCCTCAAACCCAGGAAGTCCACCCCCCCCCGCCCCCCGCCTTGCCTCCTACTGTATGTAAAAACAGCACGGGCAACAATTGGTCTTTGAGTAATGGAAGGTGGTTTGAATTCCCCCTCCGAGATACTGGAACCAGTCGTGAAACCACAACTATTTAAATGCAGGAAATCTTGATTTTATAAAATGTTAATATGATCTGCTCTGGGGACAAGTGAGCGGCCCCGGCCCGGAGCAGGAAACCCACCCTCCTCCTCTCATTCTATTCTGGAGAGGAGTGGGGGGGGGGGGGGGGGGAGGAGAGAAAGGGAGGAGAGGAAGAAAGAGGGGAGGAGTAAGAAAAGTAAGTAAGTTAAGTGAAGAAAAAAAATCACACCTAGTGTGAAGTGAGCAGTGCTATTTATGAGTTAATTGTAAAAAAAAATTGCACATAAACTATAATCATATATTTTTTGCTACAACAGACCGTTATCTTTACTTGTTTTTTCTCGTTACCAATTCTAGTCCAGGGGTGCCGCAAGTATGTTGTTGGGCCGAAAGCCCAGTTTATTTTGAGTGTTCCTGCGCTTGCCATCCAGGCACAACGAAAAGGGGGACCCCTCTCAAATTATGGTAGTAAGTAAGATAGCCATGACAAAAAACTAAAACCAAAAATACACTGTTAAGTGAGCGGTGCTCACGATACACTATGGAATCTGTGGTTATATACTGTAAATGGTATGATCCTACTGTATATATATTCTGCACCTGTGCATGTTGCCACAGAATTCGTATGTGTACAATTGGTACATCCCATAATATACTTTGTGCATGTTTTCAGGGAGCCCATGCAGTTTCTTAACTCAATTAGTGCCGCCGACATGAAAGGGTTAATTGTTCAGCGTGCCGGTCGCTTTCTCCGTCTGCGGCCAGTCTCTTATTTTGAAGGCCGGAAGTAGATCGAGCTAACAATTTCTACTTGACGATGTTCAAGATTGACCCGGAACTAGTTCTGGTCCGAAACGTAAACAATGATAGAAGATGGATGCCTTTATGCTTGTGCTAGAGAATCCAATGCCATCCTTGGCATCAAAAGTGTTTTTTGGAGAAAATGGACTGTAAAGATGAGAAAGACTGTTGGTTTCTATGGGATGGGATCACTATTGTGTGCACGTGGATGCGCGATGATGATGAATCGGCGACTTCAAACGTGCCAGCGTTTTTCACTGGATGGTAGGTAGACAAGCCAGCTTGACTGTATATACTGTATATTTCGCGAGTCATCCCGCGATCGGCACTCTAGATAGGTTAAGGAACTTCATTTCTTGTATCATTAAGCATCCTGTGAAGCTTGGCCAATGTGGGCATACAAGCGTACAACAAACTACAACAAACGGACAAAGCCAGATGTTGGAGCTTAGCTCCTTCCAGGAGCACCGCTCTAGTGTCATAGAACCCCTTATTTGGGCATGACTGACACAGAACTCCATATTTGGGCATGGATGACATCATAGTGATGAAGTGAGTGTCAAGGAACAGCATCTTAAAACCGTGAACTACAAAGTAATATATTTAACATCTTCGCCTTTTCTACACTTAACTTATTGTTAATGAAAAGAGACTTTGGAATGTACCACTATTTTTCAATAATAAAACCTCTATATTTTCTGCAAACTGGTTTAACTCATACAGTGCCATCCGGCCACAAGGGGCGCTAGAGTGCCAGAAATGTATCCATAGACCTTCATTATAGCTTTCGTTGACCCTCCCCCAACTGGCTTGTGTTTTCACTCCAGTCAATGCTATGGAGGACGAGAGGAGGAAGCTAGCTGACACGTAGCCAAAATGCTAACCCATTTAGAAGCGCGATCTAAAGCTATTTCAGCCGCAAAAAACTTTCTCTTTGGGTCTGGGAACACAATCCGGAGAAAATCCTGTCTAAAGATGTGATTTATTATTGGAGTGGGCGGCGCGATGCGGCCGTTAGCGCGAATATGGCCCGTGGATGGCCGAGTCTAAGTCCCGGGCATGGATGGACGTCTAGACCGGGGCTTCGTTGAGGCCTCCGATAAAATAATTCATTTCATTAAAAAAGCCGAACATGCGCGCGTAGGACGAGCCAGGACCACCCACGACTCTACAAGCAGCTCAGGGTAAGTCAATTAATAAAAAAAAAAATTGTATTGGATTGAAATAAAGCCGAACATGTAGTACCCATTTAGCCCTAGACCACCCGTGGGTCCTAACATATTTGGGGGCTTTCGTCCTAACAGATAGTACTAAATATTAGCGGTAATATTTGGGTATTATAATTTTTTGATAACTCGGAGTTGGTCTAAAGCAAACAGTATTTTTTGTCAGAATAGTGTGAGTATTCTGAGGTTTCGCTGCCCAGTGTCTTTATTTGAGCTGAAAGGCTACTCTAAAGTAAAACTTTTGTCTTTGGCTAGACAATACAGGCTCGAAATTTGGGCGGGTGATCGGAAAGCAGAGTTACTGAAGGAAATAATTGAGCACCTTACTGAAAAAGGCCTTATAGAGATGTCTAATGGGGCAAATGTGACGGTTGAGGCCCAAGGCCTCGAACCTTCTTTAGTAGAAAACCCTAGGGGGAGGGAGGGGGTAAGTGACGGGCTGATGGACCGCGTCGAAGCTCCCCGGGGCTGAGTCAGATGAAAAATCGTCACAGGAGGAGCGGTTAGAACTGCTCGAGCAGGAGATTCGACGTTTGAGGACTCGGGTACTTCGTTACTGTAACGAAGAACGTTTTTCAGTACTTTGTACTTTTATCCGTTACATTTTAACACAAGTATCTGTACTTTCTATCCACTGCATTTTCAAAACAGGCTTGCTACTTTGGTTTTATGTTAATGTTGCGCCGAAGCGTTGCAGATCAAACGAAATTATTAGAGCGCTCGATCATCATGCATAGAGGCTGCGGTGACGCTCTGGCTGGCCAGAGTGAGAGAGTGACAATGAGTCACGTAGGGCAAGCACCGGTCTATTTACTTCCTGTAACTAGACTAACAAATAAAACTAATCATATACATAATAGCCTAATACCTTATGCTCTTATTTTGAAATCCACTGTTTTCAGAGGAAGGAAGGTGGTTTAATTCTACCATCATAACAATGCTGTAAACCATTCATCTTATCACGACTTTCAAAAATGTCAACACAATTCACGTGGATTATAACTACTATAACTCTATGGATTATAAACACAAGACTTTGGCCATTCTGCTCCTGTAATGCACACGCGTTGGAAGTGCGTTCTTTTTGAACCTCCGAAGCTTAGGTGAGTCAGTGGCAGAGTTTTTTATCTCATGATACTGGATAAAGTGTTGCCCTGTTTCAGGGCTAAATAAAGTAGTGCTTCTGTCAATTTGTGTGTGGAAAAGGTGAAATGGTCTGCACAACTGTAGCTTAATCTTTTCGTCATCTTTGCCTCGCAATAGCCTTTAGCGTGTGTGTGTGTGTGTGTGTGTGTGTGTGTGTGTGTGTGTGTGTGTGTGTGTGTGTGTGTGTGTGTGTGTGCGCGTGTGAGAGTTCACTTCTTTCATGTCCGCAACCTCATCCTGCAGTGTGCACGGGAAAAGTCTCCCCTACAAGTGTTTTATTCTTCAAGATTTTACAGCCGCCGTTGCCAAGAAGTGTGCAAGCTTCGGCAATGTAAAACGGGAGTTACGCTCGTTCCCGTCTCCTTTTTTCCAGCTGTCCTCAAAATCACCACGCCGATGGGATATCGGCTCAAAACGTGGCTTTTGAGCACTTTGTGCCAAGATGTAGGCCCGATGTAGGCCACAGCCCGGACAAAGCCAGATGTTGGAGCTTATAGCTCCTTCGAGGAGCACCGTTCAAAAAGGGGAGAAGGGAGGGAGTGGAGAGAGATGAGGAACCAGCTGTGTTCCATTCATATGCACACCTCGTGTCCCTGGCTTCTCTTAACCCAGGTGCTCAAGAAGAAGAAGCACTCACTGTCCACAATACACAATACAGAGCAAATGAGAAGTCTCACCAAGAAATCTTTCTGTCGTTCCATTTATCAAAATCTCTCTATCGGTTTCCATCTCTCCATATCTCCATCTCTGTGTTGCAGCATGGTAATTTTATAGGCCTGAGAAATGACTACAGCGCTCTTTCTCTTAGCTGCTCTCTCCTTCTCTCTCTTGCTCTTCTTCCTCCTTGTGTAGCAAACTAAATTCAGTCGGAGCAGAAACTGTGCCGTTACTGTACTGCTTTTGTGGACTTTTATGACAGCATTTCCGTTCCCTGTAGCTGGACTTTCTCTGGCCTTCAAATAAAAAATGAATTAATTGAGACCTTTTGAAGTTTCACATAAAGGAAAGCATTAAAAAAAAAAAAAAAAAAAAAAATATGCGCCAGAGGCTGAAATCAGTTAAATCTGGGATCACAATGGGCTTGGCTAATGACGGAGGGGCCTTGTCCAAATAACCCCCACAAACCCTGCTGCACCCCACCCTGTTCTCAAACACACACACACACACACACACACACACACACACACACACACACACACACACACACACACACACACACACACACACACACACACACACACAGGCTTATTCTGTGAGAGCGCTAGGATGAAAATATGAGGCAAACAGGGCTGTGGTGTCACATCAATAATACAGATCCAGTGTCTCATAATTACTCCACAATCACAAATGGCCCGAGATACACAATACTGTATCCAATGGTGTTGACAAAATACACCAGATCAGCTTTCATCAGTGGGCTTAAGTGAAGTAAATATACAATATACACTTCACATGAAAGATAACAACAATGACCTTGAAGGAAACACTATTTGAAATGCACACAAACTGACTCCTATTATAGACAAGCCTGTTGCAAAAGATTATAAATGTGTACATCACACGAACAAATGGTATGGAATAATGGATTTAAAAATGGTTACTGTAGATGCAAGCCAGATTTCAGCTTTTTTAACGGCTGATAAGGATCCCTAATGTTGCAGAACTGTTTAGACAGTTTTTGTAGCTGTATATATATATCAATGATCTCCATGACCTTGGCTTCATCCGCTCCCCCCCACAGAGAGACCATCCCGTCCCGTCCCATCCTCACATGGAGTTGTTTTTAGTAATAGATGGGTGTTGGGAGCCTCCTCCTTTCATCACCTCCCCCATGGAAGACTCATCACCTGATTCCTTTTAACAGACTTGTCAGAGGAGACACGGCCACGCCAGACGACAAGAGAGGAGAGGAGAGGATGATGAGAAAACCACATGTTCATCATCCACAGGCCCCCCCTCCCTCCGAGTTAGCCCTGATTTATACTTGGTTGTGCGCAGTGGCTTGCACCAAAAACAGCCGATCTACAAGCTCACAGCACGTCAAAGCACAATACGTTTTGGGTTTGTAGATTTGTTCTTTGCTGACACCAGCGCACAACTAAGTATAAATCAGGCTTTACACTTTTACAAAATACACATGCGTGCTTGACATATACATTGAATTCAAAAACACGCACAAAGATCATCAATCTCATTACTGACATACTGTAGAATTCCAGTGCATATGCAATATCTGTAGATGTAGTTTGTATGTTTGCGCACATGTGTGTGCATTCCTGCATGCATGTGAGCACTCGCATGTGTGGTGTTGTGGTGGATCCCAGCTCCCTGTCTCTCCTGTCAGACAGCACACGGGGGGTTTCACCAACCCTGCGTTTCATCAACTCATGAAAAATCATCCCCTCTCTCTCTCTCTCTCTCCTGGACGCAAGAAAATGTATTTTCACACATATCGGCTTACAGAGAGAATCCCGAGAGCGACACTGAAGACATCACCTCCCTCTATGTCAATCTCTCACTCCTCCAACGCCCCTCGCCCATCCATCCCTGTCCATCTCTCTCTTCCCCTCTTCTCCATTCATTCCTCTCATGTCCATCTCCCCCATCCCCCGCCCCCCCCCCCCCCCCCCCCACACACATCCATCAACTCTCTCTCTTTTTTTCATCCCTGTACGGTTCTACTGTAACTCCATACAAAGCCAAATCATCAAGGGGACTTGTTCATTATAGACTTAGCAGCTGTGAGACCCCGGAGTGATGCCAGACATCTGCAGCACCTTGTAACCCCTAAATGTCTCTGCCTGGACACCAAGACAGACAGACAGACAGACAGACAGACAGACAGACAGACATACAGTACGGGAGGAACGGCCTGAGGTGAAGTGACTGAAGGTATCCAGGAGAGCAGCCCAGGGAGGGGTACCGTAAATGCAGCTTCTGCCTCCGAAGGGGGAGGAATGGAGTGAACAAGAGACACAAGGGGGACAGGAGAGGAGAGTAGAACAAAGGAGGGTGGAGAGGTGGATCCTAGATCGGGAGGAGATGGAAGAGTGAAGAAGAGTGATGGCCAGGAGAGGAGAAAAAGGGACGTCTTGACCTCCCCACCCCTGCTGAGGCCCTGCACACTGCAGTAGCTGCTGTAGGCTGCCAAAATATAACCTCATCTGGGGGCAGAGACACCTGGCCACTCACGCCGCAGGTTCCCATGATGACTTGTGCAGCTGTCCGAGCATGTATTACATGTTTGAAGGACAGCAGGGGGGGGGGCTCTGTCTTTCAATAACATGGAGCAGTATGGGAGCTCTCGTGAGGATGATTTCAGAGGACGCCGTGGGACGCGGCTGTGGCAAGCGGCCCAATTCGAAGACAGTTTATTTCTCTTTCACTGCAGTGGAGGTGCAGAGGGGAGCGAAGGGGGGAGGGGGGTATGTCTGTGCAGCTTTCTCTTCTCATCTTACACCATCTCTCTCTCTTTCACCTCCTTCACAGTTGTGGGACTTCTAAGACCATTTTACATCCTCTTATACACGTTCACTATGTATATCCAAAACAAAAAGTTGACCCGACTTTACCACTGAGGTATCAGCTGAACAGATCATGAGTATTTGTTTTTACATTTCTAAGTAGCTGAGGCTCTCATCCAGAGTGACCTATGATAAGTGAGCAGGCACATGTAGGGTATTTTACTTTTAGCACAGGGATCGATCCTGTGATCCTTCTAATCACCACTAGGGACAGAGGAAGCAAGCACAAACTGACACAAGAGTGCAATGAGCATACAAATCAACATTTTAAACTCAGTTCTGCAGGTCTTTACTCTGACTGAATAATATACAGTGTGTGTGTGTGTGTGTGTGTGTGTGTGTGTGTGTGTGTGTGTGTGTGTGTGCGTGCGTGCGTGCGTGCGTGCGTGCGTGCGTGCGTGCGTGCGTGCGTGCGTGCGCGTGCGTGCGTCTGTGTGTGTGTGTGTGTGTGTGTGTGTGTGTGTGTGTGTGTGTGTGTGTGTGTGAGAGAGAGCCCATACCTGCAGTGCATCCCCCAGGTCAGCGGTGCTGATCTCAGGGTCCTCTGTAGTGTTGAACGGGACCGGCGTGATTCTTACGAACGTGAGAACGCGTGGCTCAGGGTACCTCCACATCATCACACCTGGACTGTCCTCTGTCTCACTGTAGAACACTACTTCATAGGAACCCGGCAGCCTCTGGGAGGCTATGGACACAACCAGTGAAGAACCAGAACAAGAAGAAGAGACAAGATGAAAATAAGAACATAACCAATTTTAAGGCTTTGCACACTGCTGTGTTCTTTCGCAACTGTCGCTACTGGGTCCCTTGCTCTCTTTCTCCTCTCTCTCTCCTTTGCCTGAAAAACCTTTTTGCGGATTTCGGATATCCAAAACGCAATTATATCCATTTCCATGAACTAAAAAATAGTTTCTACCACCCTGATTGCTGCTCATATAAACAAGACAGTGACTAATGTGGCTTTTGTGCGAACTGTAGCTATGGATAGCAAGTGACTACTGTAGGTGTGAACGAAGCACCAATGATGCTCTAATGCGCCAACATGAGTGTAGCAGCTGAGATAAGCTGTGATCAGTTTATGTTTGCACATTAAAGCATCATTGGGGTTACATGTGTGGGGACAGTTATACAGATGACCACTTTTATGGGTACAGATATACAATACAGAACAACCATGTTCTAGAACAGGGGTCTTCAACAGGGGGTCTGGGACCCATAGGGGGTTCTCAGAGTTACTACAGGGGGTCCTCCAAATCTTTGTGTGATAGAAACTTTTTTCCTCCTCTATTATATTAACACTTTGCTAGCCGAAATAGAATGGCTGTTGATAGATTAGCCGTGAAATTTCTATTATTGTATTATGATCTGAGACATAATATTATGTTTATAAACATGAGCCCGCCACCCCTCCTTCTTGGACGGCGCTTTTTTCTTTTTTTCAATCCCCAGGTCGTTAGCTCACCATGATTATCTGGATCTCCGTTGGGATAGAGTGGCAGTTTTGGCCGAGGCATCTTCTCCCCGTGCGTTTCGCGTGCGCGATCCGTGCGCATATAATCCAAGCATATAATCCAAGAATGACTGAACAGTCGATGTGACCATTTTGGCTAGCTTAGCCCTTAGCACTGCAGCTATGCTAATGTTATCGTCTAAACAGTAAACGGACGGCTGCTGGGAAGCCTCTGGAAGGAATGGACCTGACGTCACTTCTGCTTCATGTCAGATGAGCCATGCGCTATCGATGGACGAGTGGTGACTAGGGAAGGTTAGACGATCGCCGATTTTCGGATAAAAATCATTTCTTTCGTTTTTAATGACCCAGTACGGTAAAAGACGGCGCGGCTGAGACTCCTTGCTCAGATGTCCGGTATATTCCGGTTTTAATATTAAGGGGCTCCCCGTGGCTTGCACAGTGTTAACCACTTGAACCATAGCGTCCAGAGAACTTTAGCCAAAAATAGCAGATCTACAAGCTCACAACGCCTCGCAGCTTGTAGATCGGTTATTTTCGGCAAATAGACTAAGTATAGAGTGAAAGGTCAAGTTTATTGTCTCCACCAGCCGAAGGCATGGGGGAGAGTATGTTTTCCCCTCCGTCCGTCCGTGTGTCCGTCCGTGCGTGCGTCCGTCCGTCCGTCCGTCCGTCCGTCCGTCCGTCCGTGTGTGTGTGTGTCCTCGCAGTTTGTGTGCAGCTAATCTCAGTCGCCGTTGTCCCGGTCGCTGCCAAAGTGAGCACACACATTCCCTGGATGCCAATCTAGAACCTCTGCCCTAAATTTTTCAAATGGGCCTTTTCTAGCGCCACCTAGTGGCCGATGTTCGCAAAACACATTTCTGTGCACTACTCTTACAGATTTTGTCCAAAAATCCTACAAATCGGTAGGCAGTATCTCGACAGTCATGTGATCGACACGGATCTGTCCGATTTTGCATATTCCATCCTGATTGGCTAAGATTGGCTTCCAAAGTTTGTAGGATTGAGCCGTTTTGAACAAAATGCCTCAAATCCCAAACGCAAAGTGCAATTATCATGAAATCGCGCACACACGTTCCCACTAGGTCGAGGAAGAAATGCCACTTCACATTTTTTAAATCAGCCTCATGGTGGCGCTATAACAGGCCGATTTGTGGTTTTACCTATAACTCCACCGATCAGTTTCAAACTTTGTAAGCGGACTCCCTAGAGGCCAAGGAAAAACCCTTTCCCTGCATTTTTCACATCAGCCTTTTATAGCGCCACCAGGAGGCCGACTTATGTAAAACACAATTTTTCCTATTATTCCTTGAGATTTTATCCAAAAATCATGCAAATCGGTACACAGTATCTCTATAGTCATGTGATCAAGTCCGATCCGTCTGATATTTCATATTCCATCCTAATTTGCTAATGGCTTCCAAAGTTTGCGGGATTGCTCAGTTTTTGAACAAAATGCTTCAAATCATCAACGCAGCTTGCGATTACCGTGAAATTTGCCACACATGTTCCCACTATGTCAAGGAACAAATGCTACCCTTTTCATGTTGGCTTTTTATAGCGCCACCAGCAGGTAGACTTTAGTAAAACACATTTTTGGAACACAATGCCTCAAATCATGCATGCAGTGTCCGATTGCCATGAAAGGTCTAAGGTGAAGAACATATTCCAGCCTTTTTACATTGGCCTATTATACAATAGTACCACCAGGACGCATGGCCTGGTGGAGACCTGTGATCGGAAGAGCACTGCTTCTAGTTAAGTATTGACAGTTCAATAATCATAAATACACTGATGATTGTGCTGTCAAAAGATGAAACTATAATATAGTTATGGAATCTATGAAAAGGTAATGGGGTCCCTGCTTCATCTCTCTCTCAACAAAGGGTCCTTGGCCTGAAAACGTTGAAGACCCCTGGTCTAGAACAATGGCCCCTTCGGTGCCTAGCCATAAAAATGTTTTTCAACATCTAAATTCTTCACTTTTAGTTGCTGAATTCCTGCCCTGCCCTTACATACAGTATACAAAAAAGGTTTAATAGAAGCTGCAACAAAAATCCCAGTTAAAATGGAACTGGCCACTTCATACCATCATGGCAAACCGGTCCGCTGTGCCTAAAGAGGTCATTGTGACTGACATTCAGCCATAGTCTGCAGTGCTGTGAAGCTGTTATGTCTAGTTCTACTGTGGAATCTAACCCTGCAACACAATATCTTGAAGTTTCCGTGCTTTCAGAATGTTTACATGCCTCAGAAGTAGTGAATAAACAAAGCCAGTGAGTAAACATTTTGCCATTGACTAAACAACCATTGATTGAACCAGACCGAGCACCTGCAGACTCTGTGAGAGGAGGTCCAGCACAGGATCTAAACCTCTGAGTGGTGTTTGACTTTAGCCATGGCTGCTGTTTGGGATTCAAGTCCTTTGGAAAAATGTTTATTTGAAGCACAGAACGGCTGCTTTGCTTTGCTTGGCCCCCGAGGGCTACAAACAACACCAGATCTTCTAGTTCCACAAAATCATATTTTAAAAGGCTGCACAATTCCACAAGGGCTTATTTTCCTTTGAAGTGAAGCGTTAAGCTGGCCACTTGAAGGTGGACGTCGTATTGTTGTATCAGTTTGCTGAAGCTTTTGTTTGTGAACAGGGCTCGACACAGGAGAACAAGTTGCTTTCATGAGCCCTTTGTTTTCATTGGTGTCAGTTTGAGACTGCTCCTCAAGAGAGAGAGAGAGAGAGAGAGAGAGAGAGAGAGAGAGAGAGAGAGAGCACTTTTCCTTCCCCACTTTCATCATCCATCTTTCTCTCCTCCCTTCATCCATCTCTCTCTCCCCTTCAGTGTTGGTCAGTGGGGCTAAGAGCTCTGGGTCTGGGTCTAGGTCTGGCCTGGCTGTTGACAGCATGCTGCTGACAGATTGTCCTCTCTGTTCCACTTTACTACTGTACACTGTTCTGTTCTGCAGGCTGCATATTAAATGCTTCAAAGACCAAGCAGAACGGTGCAACAAACAAAGACTCCAAACCACAGCTGATCAGGAGCCAGAGAGAAGTTTGATCTGCTGTGTATAACGCAAGAGAGAGAGAGAGTGTGTGTGTGTGTGTGTGTGTGTGTGTGTGTGTGTGTGTGTGTGTGTGTGTGTGTGTGTGTGTGTGTGTGTGTGTGTGTGTGTGTGTGCGCGCGCGAGACTGCGCGCACACAATCTTGTGCGCATGTGTCACAGAGGACAGTGTGCAATAAGCAGAGGGAGGGGGAATAAACAGTGTATTACCCGGAGTGGAACCAGACGGGCATGTCCCCAGAAACTCTTTTCATCTGACTTTGATCTATTCTAGGCGAATGCAAATCTTAAAGTGATATTTCACTTATAGCAAACCTTTTTTTGTATATTTCATTGAGCTAACGCTTTACATACAATTTATTCAATCACCAGGGCTGACCACTCTGGACACCAAAGGACTAGTAGTTTAAACCAGTTGTTAAATCCTACTTTTAATCCATCTTGTCCATGTATAGTACACAGTCTGCACACTGGACACACTATTTAATTCAGTGTCCTGGATTTTACAAGACAAGTCATGCCTGTTGACAATCATCCACACCGAGTGCTGGGTAGGAAGAAATCCAGAATGCCAGTGGCCATACTGTAGCAGATGCCAACAGCAATTCATTCTGGAGGATGTTTACTCATGACATGATCCTTCATGCAGGTGTGCATGATGAAAAGTTCCATAGAGTTAGAACTTGTCACTTTAACCACATGAACGTCTAGCGTCCGTATTCTGGGAAGCCCAAATACGTAAACATCTGACAACAAATATTTTCAGCAAAGAGATTTGGTGTTAAGGGAGAAAAAAGGATATATAGACCACTGTCAAATAAATATTTAAGGTAATGCGTTTAAAGGAGAATTCTGGACTAGCCGTTTTATTACCTTAATCTGATGTTATGATATCACAGAATGAGTGGTAATTTTATTTTTATTTCATTTTGAGTCCACCACAGCTCCAACCACGAGTGGTGGGGTACAATGCTAAATCGCTTATTTGTATCGCTGTATCGCTTTTTTGAAGATATGTGTTGTTCACAATGACACAATACTGTCCACAGTGTTGGTGTACAAATTCCCAAATGAGCGGAGAAATAAGAAAAGTCTGGGATTTTCCTTTAAGTGGTTAAATGGAACTGGTTAACGCGAAGTAAAGTCTAACAACATATACCCTCTACAAGGGCATGTGCCATCACATTCACCTGAGTCCTGGATATACTGGAAGAGTCCAGTACGCAAGTCATCTGAACTGTGCTCTGTCCTTGGTGAGAGGGAACCCGGGGAGGACAATGGCTGTGTGTGGCAGGGTTTATCTTGGGGACAATTGTCAGTCGACAGCCCTGTCTGGAGCAGGAGGTAGGCCTGAAGGTGTTCTTCCACCAACTTCAGGCAGTTGAGATGCTCCTGGCCCCAAAAGACCTGGGAAAACAGAGGTAGTTATAACGGAGAAGATGGCACAATGAGGAGCTAAGTTAGGGGTAGTAGGGAGAAAGAGTGAAATAAGGACTACTGGCACAGGCAAAGAAAGACGAAGAATGGCTATTCATACTGTATGTGGATCAGTGAAAAGATGTTATGATCGATAGAGAGGTAGAACTATATACAGCAGGGGTCTTCAACATTTTCAGGCCAGGGACCCCTTAGTTGAGAGAAAGATGAAGCAGGGACCCCCAAAATCTGTTCATATTCATAGATATAGTTTTATTGTTTGACAGCACGATCAACAGTGTATTTTGGATGTTAATGTGTGTTTTCAGATATTTAACCACTTGAACAGTCAATACTTAATAAACTTGACATTTCACTATGTACTTAGTCTGCTCTTTTTCCCCTACAAAGCTCTTTGCCAAAAATAGCCGATCTACAAGCTCACTACCCCTCGCTGCGAGGCGTTGTGAGCTTGTAGATCTGCTATTTTTGGCTAAAGTTCTCTGAATATGTACTCTAGGGTTCAAAACTTTAATATAAAAAAGGAGAAAAAAACTTTCTATCACTCAAAGATTTGGAGGACCCCCTGTAGTAACTCTGAGGACCCCCTAGGGGTCCCGGACCCCCTGTTGAAGACCCATGATATACAGTATAAATATAAATACAGTATATTTACAGAGGGAGAGAGAGAGAGAGAGAGAGACATAGACAGACTGAGATAAAAAAAGAGAGGAACAGATAGATGGACAGGGTGGAAAGGGTGGAGGAGATGATAAACAAAGTCAGTCAGTGAAACAGAGACAGGTAATCAACTGAACTGACGTTCTGTTCCAAAACAGGAAGGCTGGCGGTCAGGGGTTACCCTTAACCTCCTCACTAACCCTAACCATACACAAGCTAACATCCTCCTCACTAACCGGCGGTATTCCCCTTCGCCTCTCTCCATCAAAGCAAAGCCCTGCCTCGGTTTGGCCTGACGACCAGGAATCTCTGAGTCAAAAACACTTCACACATGGAGCGGCCTGCCTACGCGCCCGCCACTCACTGCAGCTCAGCTCGCAAGGGGCGGATTATGACTAAACTCTCAAAACAGGAAAATTTGGGGATTTCTCAGGTTTTGGAAAGAGGCAAAAGAGAGCGAGAGAGAAGGAAGGAATCGGGAAGGAATTCCGGTGGTTTTTGTGCAGGACTTGATTAAAACACCGCAAGCGGCAATATTTGCAAAGGGAAATGTACGATTATGTATTAAGTGTTGAATTGCGAGTGATCTCTCTGTTAATGGGCACGCAATAAAGGCATTATGACTGAAGGGGAGGGGGGAGGGGGTTCCCCTTAAGTAACGTGGAATACTGGACCAGTAATGATACCCTTAGTTAGTCATATAAAAAAGGGGACTTTTCAGTTCGCGTATTATGTAACATGCCACCTCTCAGGGCAACAGGCGCACACACAACATACCCCCCCACCCATACGTACTCAAATCGTCTGATATTATTCCATCACTTTACCAGCATAGATGACTCAAGGTTACAAGGGAACGGCAGCCTTTAAATCTTACTGTCATCACTTAAATGGTACAGAGGATTGAGACCATGGTAGAAATGAGTTGGAGGTGAGGATGTGAGTGGAGTGCTGAGTGTTCGCTGGGCTGTGGTGGAGGGTGTGAGCTAAAGAATACTGTAGAGAAAATTAGCACGGAAAACCAAATGAAAGACTGAAAACACCCAAGACTTTGGTTGAAAATAATAAAAGTATAGTTGTTTCATTTTGTGATCGAGGGCGTGTGTGTTAATTTAACACTCTGGCCTGTACTGTGCAGGTACAGTAGTGAGGGCAATGAGGTTGTGATGATGAATGTAATGTAAAGCAACAGGTCAACTTATGCCATCCCACATGAACAGTACATTTTGTGTAAAAAGAAAAACTAAATATTAATAATATCATAGCATCACAGATCTCTTTTTGTGTGCATTCACTCTCATAACAATGCCACCCTTCACATTGGAGGATTCACACCTGCAGCAGGCCTCCCTTCAGGTCCAGCAGTAGTTTGGCAGGACCGGGCTCAGGTCCAGGGCTGCCACTGTGCCGACACCAGCGCGCCTCCAGGGCGGCGCTGCAGGAGAAAGGGCCCAGCAGCAGTCGACTCTGCTGCTGACGCTCCTTTAGGCCTGTTCTCACCGACATATTCTGCAGCTCTAGCAGCACTGAGGCAGCCTGGGCTGGATCTAGAAGGAGAGAGAGACAGACAGACAGCGAGAGAAACAGAGACAGATTGATTGATTGATTGATTGATTGAACGTTTTTATTGCGACCGTCAGGTCGCAGTTACTATCAAAACCTCCACCGGTTGTCAGTCAGTCTTTCAGTCAGTCAGTCTGTCAGTCAGTCAGTCCCGTCACGTGACTGTCACGTCACGGTCGCTTATCTCCCAATTAGGGAGTCTTACTGGTTGACAAAAATACATTATACATCACCATTATTTCTACACATCTGTCAAAAGGATAGAATGCTGACTAGAAAGGAAATTGCAAGTATGGTTGCACTGACGCGAGGAATCCACTGTGTGTGTGTGTGTGTGTGTGTGTGTGTGTGTGTGTGTGTGCGTGCGTGCGTGCGTGAGTGCATGAGTGCGTGCGTGTGTGTGTGTGTGTGTGTGTGTGTGTGTGTGTGTGTGTGTGTGTGTGTGTGCATGAGAGAGAGATGTGAATGTGAAAGAGAGACCACTCAGTGAGTGATGTGTAATAGGTCTGGGGTGCATGTAGAAAGGATATTAAATAATATCACGTATCAGCTAAAGTGAAGGAGAAAGAGAGAGAAAAGTCAAAGAGAATGAAAGAAAGCAGTTCCAGTGACGTGTGCAACCTAGACTGGGTGTAGGAGGATAGAAAAGGAGTAATGAGTGATGCATGCAGTCTAGAACCAGAGGTCAATGAGACTCAGACGTGTGGGCAGTAGTTTGACTTGGAAAAAACGAGCAAAGTGATGGCGATGTTCTGAGAAAACAACATCTTGAAAGAACAATCAAGTAATACTTAACCATTTTAATTTTTATATATGTACTGTATATATTTTGTTGAAATACATATCCATTAATGGATCTGAATTTCAACAAAAACATATTGGTCGGTAACACACCATTGGTTCCACTCCCAAATCTAGTGTGCTGCACGCAATGAATCCGCTGTATTTTGAACTAAACTAACACAATCTGGCTTCCAAACATCAAGGCAGCACAAAATACAAACACATCAGTCGCATCACTGGCCTTCCAAAACATGTGCTCATCCAATGTTTAGAAACCATGAATGGTCCCTGAAAAAAGGTGAGGGTGATTCTGGAACAATACACCCTCTGTAACAATTATTGTATATATGAACCTGTTTTTTCCTCTACTTTCAGCACTTTTTAAAAACTGGGGATTGGGAAGCTAAATGGGTTGCAGGCCTACAATTTCTGGTGGGTCCCCGCATGTCAAGGGTACTAGCGAGATTTTTGAGATTCTTTTTTTTTCTTTCAAATTTGGTTCCCAGAATGAAAGCATAATGAAAGCCGCACCATATCTGTGCCAGACGGACACAATGGTAGGGAGGCAGGGATTGTCTCTGAGAATTAAGGGAACCACAGCCATCCCCGGCTCAGTCAACATACAGACAAGCAGAACAGACAGTCCTCTCCTGAGTATGGGTCCCTGAGAGAGAGAGAGATGTGCTGTGGTCCCAGTTGCACACCATGGTCCAAATACTGCAGTGGCCTGACGGTTCCATAAATTACCAGATTGAAGCCCTCTCAGTTCAGATGCTCTCTACTCTCTTCTACCCATCCATCATGGCCTCCCTTCGTGGGAGTTCAGTTCCGGTCAGCAAAGGCTGTGGCAGCCACTGACCCTCTGTAAAAACAGTCTATGAACCCCGGTCTGTACCTTCACTCCAGACAGAGAAACACAAGCTTTCACAGATGAAAGCAAGACAAACAGTAAAACGGGGAGAGAGGTAGTGTATATCTGTCTTTAGCTCTAATGGGAACCAGAAACAACATACTGTAGATGGGTGACTGAGTAAGACATGGAGGAACATTAGCAGCACCACAACTAAACAAGGACAACATTCTCCCCCTCTTCCTTTCCCTTGTAACAGAGACGTGTCCCTGCGGCCACAGACCGTCCTGGACAACGGTGGCCCACTGGCCCCATAAATCACCAGACTTGAAACCCCCCTGAGCTTCTTGTTGACATGGGAGTGCTGTTCTGATCGGCTCCAGCGGTAGCAGCAGCCCATTTGGAAGCCTCAGCCTGGGATGACTAATAATGATGCCCTGAGAAGAAGCACTTTAACGGATCCTTTTATCTCCACACAACTGCTCCCAGGCTGCCGGGCTGCAGGTCTGGGAACAGCAACAACAAGCTGCAGGTCCAAAGCAGAGCGCTGAGCTTGTTTTGGTCCCTAACTGTTTACAATAACCATGAAACACAAGAGTCTGTGTTGACACTGTGGGTTTGATCATAGGGAGTGGGGGGGGGGGGGGGGGGGTTAGCAAGGGGGAAGGTGGAGGGCTTGAGCAAGAGGTGAAGAGATGGGAAGGCATGGAGTGATGGAGAGACGACTGAATACAGACAGACATTTAAACAGTCAAGATATAGTAGACAGCTCTATAGATAGATACATAAACACTGTAGATAGATAAATAGATAGATAAACAACAGACACAGCCATGGAATAAAGAAGACAATATGACAGTGGTCAGATGTTTCCTTGCTCTGTGAACAGTCTGAGCGATATCTTATTCAACACTGGAACCCAATAACACAACAGGAGTCCTCCAGTGAATCAAGGCTTTTCTTGTATAAATCTATCTAAGAGGAAATATTACCCTGCAATGACTCATCTCCCTGAGGGCCAACGTGGTTGATACAAGCTGGCAGTTTACCTGCTCAGATTTTCTGCTATTGCAATACGGAGAGATTAGTTCTGAACTGCAGACACTGGGTTTGTTTTCATGAGAGAGATTTACTAGACAGAAACAGGGAACTCCCCGACCGGTCTGTTAAATAGAGGCACTCATACATAGACGTAGTATACAGACACGGACTCTCTCACACAGACACACAAACGTGCGCGGAAGTATTGACATTCATTCACACACACACATGCACACACGCACACAAAAGCACGCACGCACAGACACAGTAGGTATCAAAGCATTCTCCCTCCCCGTGCGTCATTTATGGCCCAGCTGACCGCAGCATCCATGTTAAACCCAGCTGTAGAAGCCGACACACTCTTAATAATGACACTAATTGGGAGTGGTTTTAATGAGGGGGGATTCCCTCTCTTTCTTCCTCCCTCCGTAGGTCCTTCTACCCTGGCTGAACACTACAGAGAGGGAGGGAGAGCTGCTGGTAACCTCACTTCTACTCTCTGTCGGTTTCTTTTCACTCACGCTCTCTATTGCTCGTTTCATCGCTCCGTCCATAGTTTGGTGCAAGCGTCATATTACTTTCCTCAGGTGACCTGGGATGTCCTGCCACTGGGAGGAGGGCAGAAGTGGACAAAAGAAAAGAGACTGCACTGTCCACAGCAGGTGCACTGAGAGTGTGATGATATCAATATATCGAGACCAGATATAATCAGGGATGTTAGTTATCATGATATCAGGATATGGCTTGCATGCTGTTTTTACCGGATTAGAGTAAACTGATTACATTTTCAGAGCTTATTAGACTGTCTGTGAAATGAACAATGAATGCTGAGCTACAATATGTGTACGTAGTCATAATATCCACGTTACCATTGATCTTTCTTGAGTATAAAAAATCGAACCTTGGTTCGAAGTGAAGCGGTGAATTGTTATTCTATGTGTTCTAGAGCTATGAAAACTGTGTTCTAGATCTATACATTCTATCTTCTAGATCTATACTTTCTATGTGCTTTAGTTCTATATTTTCATGAATTCTGCATGAATTAATGATTTTGTCCGGAGGGCCAAATTGTCATGTGAAGTTTGACCAATCCTCAATTCTGCATGCACGGGACAGACATGGGACAGACATGGGACAGACAAAGCCACACCTTGGAAGCGGCTTTCACCGCTTCAAAAAGTCATGTGAAAGCATGAATAGTCATCACATTTATCGATATCAAGTTATCCGGTCGAAAATATTGAGATATAGGCCGTCTGCACGTTGTAGAGGTAAGGTTCCTGCCTACCACAGGAGAGGGGTTCGAATCCTGGTGAAATTCCTCTGAGCGTCAGGTAAAAAAAAAGCAGCTGTCGACTTCATGTGTGTCGGAGGAGAGACGTGCTCGTCTACACACTTTGCACATGGCCAACTAGGGTTAGCAGCGACAGGGACTCGACTAAATTGTCAGACAAAGGGCTAGATTTTGATATTTGATTTAGCCAGTAAACGTAACCCTGGTGAGTGAAAAAAAAAACAGAAACAGAAAATGAGAGATACAGATCAAGTCAGTGAACGAGAGAGGGAGAGAGAGAGGGAGAGAGAGAGAGAGAGAGAGAGAGAGAGAGAGAGAGAGAGAGAGAGAGAGAGAGAGAGGATTGTTTGTGCTGTAGTGTTGTTAGGGCTGGTTCAGTGTTATGGCTTGATAAGAGGAGGAAAATACAGAAACAGCGGCTAATTACAGAAGGATTTAGACCTCAGACATAGTTTGGGTTCCAAACACATTAGGCCCAGGTCTGAGTCTGATGAACAAACCACCATCACCCAAACACACTTAATACAGAGACTTGGCATGACCACCACATATGCCCACATACACACCATGCAGACAGAAAGGAAATATGACCACTGAACAGGAATGTTGCGTGGATGCCACTGAACAATGTAGGCGTACATATATGGAAAATGTACACGTATCGCATACACACACGCACTAGCGCGTGCACAAACACACACACACACACACACACACACACACACACACGCACACACGCACGCACGCACGCACGCACGCACGCACGCACGCACACACGCACGCACGCACGCACACACACACATTCCAGTAACTAGGCAGCTGTTGGTTTGGAGGTATACAAGGCGACTCCATTATTCTCTAGTTGTGGGCTCGCCTGGAAGGCGAGCACACGTATGTTATCTTCATTATTGTGGGCTCGCCTATAAGGCGAGCACACTTTAGATATTGTCATTATTTATCTATCAGTCAGTCAGTCAGACAGTAGACGGGAACTTCGGTTCCTTTCTACTCCTACATACTTATTGAGAAAATGAAAATAAAAACATCAATGTGTTCAGTTTACAGTGGCGAAGTGCGCTATTATTTTTTATAGCAATCGGCCAAATGGTGGCGCTGTAGGAAGCCTTCGAAAGTGCGATCTTTGAACAGGTATAGCTCATGCTGTGTTATACATACAGCCATGAAACCTGTATACACTTATGCGTCTCCTCATGCCGAACAACTTTTACCCTCTAACTTTTGACCTCTGACCTTTAGGTCTCCCACAATTCGGAATTATATGAAAAACAGTAAAAATCTATCTCCTCCTGGGATTTTCGCGTCAAGTGCACAAAACTTTTTTCACATGAACTTTGGACCAATACGGTCAGTTTGATCAACCAGATTTTTTTTAAAGTGAAATATAATTTTTTAATGATTCAATCAATATTGCGGTTTTATGCAAATTATTCTTCGGCCTCTAAATCATACATGCAAAGCTACACTTTCATGGCATTTGGCAAAGATGTGGAGGGTTAGTCAAAGTATCACTGAAACCAATTTTATTCCAATCGGCCAAAGGGGGGCGCTATACAAAGCGTCTGAAAATGCAAACTTCAAACGGCCATAAGTCATGACTCGTTTCGTTTGAAGACATGCAACTTGTTACACGCGTGCTTTGACTCAAGCGGAAGACATCTGTGTCGTTGTTAAGTAAGCTCCGCCCTTCAATTTTCCGCCATTTTGAGCAGTTTGTAAAACGCGTAAACCCGCTTTTATTCTGGAATTTTCGCGTCACGTGCACAAAACTTTTTTTACGTGAACTTTGGACCGATATCTAAAGATCTGTCAGATCGGATTTCTTTAACATTGAAACATGCTTTTTTAAATAATTCAAACAATATTGCATTTTTATGCAAATTATTCTTCTGCCTCTAAAACATACATGCAAAGTCACATTTTCATGACAAAATAGTGTAGAGGGTTAGTTCAAATATCACTGAAACAAATCTTACCCCAAATGGCCAAAGGGGGGCGCTATATAATTTTGAGCAGTTTGTAAAACGCTTAAAACCGTTTTTATTCTAGGATTTTTTTTGCAATTTGCATGAAACATTCTACACGCAATCTAAGGACCTTTATCTAACATGCCTATGAAGTGCACACAAAAAAATTATAAAATAATAATAATAAATATAGCTGCAAGCAGCGATAAAGTGTCCAAAGCTAAAAACACCTCAAATCATGAACACAGCCTGGGATGTGCGTGAAATCTTGCAAGCACATTCCCAATAGGTCAAGGAACAGATACCAACCTTCTCACATTGGCCTGTTATAGCGCCACCAGCGGGTCAACTTTTGCACAACACATTTTTGGAGCAAAATGGACCAATCTTTGACGTCAGTAACGTCAAAGAGATCACTGCCTGCGATCTTGGCATTTTGTACTTTTATAGCCATTGTTTTCTGGCTTGAAGCGAGCCCACAATTGTTTCGAAGGAACAATATTTTCTAGTGACAATATCTAACCGTCATATCAAGTTCTCCTCAAAACTTCGGTTCCTTTCTACTCCTACATACTTAGACAAAAAATGAAAATAAAAACATCAATGTGTTCAGCTTACTGTGGCGACGCGTGCTATTACTTTTTACAGCAATCGGCCAAATGGTGGCGCTGTAGGAAGCCTTTGAAAGTGCGAACTTTGAACAGGTATAGCTCATGCTCTGTTATACGTACAGCCATGAAACCTGTATACGCGTATGCGTCTCCTCATGCCGAACAACTTTTACCCTCTGACTTTTGACCTCTGACCTTTAGATCCCCCAGAATTTGGAATTATATGAAAAACAGTAAAAATCTATCTCCTCCTGGGATTTTCGCGTCAAGTGCACAAAACTTTTTTCACATGAACTTTGGACCAATACGGTCAGATTGATCAACCAGATTTTTTTTAAAGTGAAATATAATTTTTTAATAATTCAATTAATATTGCGGTTTTATGCTAATTACTCTTCGGCCTCTAAATCATACATGCAAAGTTACACGTTCATGGCATTTGGCAAAGATGTAGAGGGTTAGTCAAAGTATCACTGAAACCAATTTTATTCCAATCGGCCAAAGGGGGGCGCTATACGAAGCTTTTGAAAATTCAAACTTCAAACGGGCATAAGTCATGACTCGTTTCGTTTGAAGACATGCAACTTGTTACACGCGTGCTTTGACTCAAGCGGAAGACATCTGTGTCGTTGTTAAGTAAGCTCCGCCCTTTGATTTTCCGCCATTTTGAGCAGTTTGTAAAACGCGTAAACCCGCTTTTATTCTGGAATTTTCGCTCCACGTGCACAAAACTTTTTTTACGTGAACTTTGGACCGATATCTAAAGATCTGTCAGATCGGATTTCTTTAAAATTGAAACATGCTTTTTTAAATAAATTCAATGAATATTGCAGTTTTATGCAAATTATTCTTCTGCCTCTAAATCATACACGCAAAGTAACATGTTCATGGCATTTGGCAAAGATGTAGAGTGTTAGTCCAAATATCACTAAAACCAATCTTACCCCAATTGGCCAAAGGGGGGCGCTATATCATTTTGAGCAGTTTGTGAAACGCTTAAACCCGTTAGGATTTTTTTTTTGCAATTTGCATGAAACATTCTACACACAATCTAAGGACCTTTATCTAATATGCCTATGAAGTGCACACACACAAAAAAATATAATAATAATGAATATAGCTGCAAGCAGCGATAAAGTGGCCAAAGCCAAAAACACCTCAAATCATGAACACAGCCTGCATTGTGCGTGAAATCTTGCAAGCACATTCCCAATAGGTCAAGGAACAGATACCACCCTTCTTACATTGGCCTGTTATAGCGCCACCAGCGGGTCAACTTTTGCACAACACATTTTTGGAACAAAATGGACCAATCTTTGACGTCAGTAACGTCAAAGAGAGCACTGCCTGCGATCTTGACATTTTGTACTTTTATAGCCATTGTTTTCTGGCTTGAAGCGAGCCCACAATTGTTTCGAAGGAACAATATTTTTCTAGTTTATCTATCAGTCAGTCAGTATCCTCAAAACTTTGGCGCGATTCATCTCTTAAACGCTTACACCTTTCAACACCATTCAAATTTTTATGTGTTCAGCTTACTGAGGACACGTGTGCTTGTACTTTTGGTTTTGAAATGTTTTGTAGTATAAATATAAAAAAATAAAAATGTTTAACTTTAAGCACCCAATGCATTTCCAATGGGTTTAGTAGAGTGGAGAGAAGGATAATAGACCCATGTTTATGTTAAGGCGCTGTGGCTGCAGTGTTCACACTTCAGATATGCTATCTATATCATTGCGTTCACACAGGTCTGCTCTCTGATTTGATCCAAATGTCTAAGCTGTGTGATGTATAAAACTATAGTTATAGTTAAAACTATAAATAAATGTCCCTCTCCACTCTACTGATTACACAGCTGTGATCAAGAATCAAGTCCGGGCGATGGGATGTAAATCCCATAGCCATATATCCTAGAGCCCGCAGGGACAGTCAGCCATATTAGTGGTTGTTGTTGGTTGTCAGGGAGATATCAAAACCAATGCATTTCCAAGTCAGATCCACAAACACAATAAAAGCCATGCTCCACTCCTCAGTCTGGAGTGGCCACATAGAAGAACGCCTTGGTTATAGACATAGTGGAGGACAGATGTGATCTGGGATTGTTAGCCTACAGTATATGCACTCAATATACTCCACTACAGTTGGAGTCCATTTGACAGTTGCTGGTTCCCAAACACAGAATCAAAAATGTAGATCTAGAACACATAGAATATGTACAGTACAGTAAGGTTCAGTAGAGTACAGTAAAAGTACAGTAAGGTTCAGTAGAGTACAGTAAAGTACAGTAAGGTACAGAAAGGTACAGTACAGAAAGGTACAGTAGAGTACAGTACAGTAAGGTACAGTAAAGTACAATACAGTACAGTAAGGTACAGTAGAGTACAGTAAAGTACAATAAAGTACAGTAAAGTAGAATAAAGTACAGTAAGGTACAGTGGAGTACAGTAAAGTACAGTAGAGTACAGTAAAGTACAGTATGGTACAGTAGAGTACAGTACAGTAAGGTACAGTACGGTACAGTAGAGTACAGTATAGTATAGTACAGTAAGGTACAGTACAGTACAGTAAGGTACAGTAGAGTACAGTACAGTAAGGTACAGTAGAGTACAGTAAAGTACAGTAAGTTACAGTAGAATACAGTAAAGTACAGTACAGTAGAGTACAGTAAAGTACAGTAAGTTACAGTACAGTACAGTACAGTACAGTACAGTACAGTACAGTAAGGTGCAGTACAGTATAGTAAGGTACAGTACAATACTGTAAGGTACTGTACCTTACAGTACCTTAAAGTATCCTATTTGTTGGGTTGGAATCGAGCCCACACTGTTTCGAAGGAACAGTATTTCTAGTTTTTGTTTAAGATTTATAAAACTTTCTCATACAGAGCCAAATGAAATGGATCCTGTGATATGAAAGAGCCAAAACAAACAAACAAGCACGCACGCACGCACGCACCCACGCACGCACGCACGCACGCACGCACGCACGCACGCACGCACGCACGCACACACACCGCATTGACATATTAGTTCCATATCCCCATAGCATAACCAATCTAACCCTAACCCTTACCTTAACCATGGCCTTATGAAACTGCAGTAAAATCAAATTGGGAACACACATTTTTCCCATATGGACATGCATCCAACTGGTTTGATCCAAAACGATCAAACCAGTGATGAGATTAAGCCATTTAAAACACCAATGGCAGACATTCTTTGTGAATGTATATACCGTTTAGGGAGTCTCACAAACACATCAACACCCAAACAGACGAAACACAGAAACAATAATTCACATACATGTGGACAGACACACACCACCATGTACGGAACCAAAGAATGACCTTCTATATGAGCAGTAAGGGGGTTTAGTGTGTAATCCAGGGTGTTAGGTGTGTGGGTGGCACAGCAGGAAGAACATCAGACTACTATGATAGGACCGTGTCAGTGGCACAGTAAAAAGATATGTGTCTGGCTAGTTGCCACCCACCATTCTGAGCTAATGCTTCTGCTTTCCAGTGGCGAGCCTCACCCACACTAGCATGTAGTGTAGTGTGCACGGAAGGATACACACACATACACATACCCACACACCCACACACACACACACACACACACACACACACACACGCACGCACACGCACACGCGCACGCGTGCATGCATGCACACACGCAGGCACACAACCACACGCACCATCTGACATAATATGACCCTGGGACACCCGGAGACTCTCGTTCTGATGCAGTTTGAAGGGGGTGGGATGAAATCATGGTGAAGTGAAATACATCTCTGGCTAACGCTGGGGTAGGATTAGATAGGATAGGGGACGTTGATTTACCGTGTCGGTTTCTCCCTGGCAGCCGTTATCTGACCACTGCCTGGCTGATTTATGCTCAGGGACTCACTGTTATCAATTAGGAGAAACCTAAAGGAGTCATTACCTAACTAGCGACGGCCCCTGAGGGCTGTCTGAGGCTGGTGAGAGTAATAGAAGTAATATACTGTCACTTACCACAGTAATACACAGTTCATTTACCACAAGACCACTATAGGACGCTAGAGGAAAGTGGCTAGGGATCGGGACAGTGACTATGGAACATGACGGGAGCACAGGGAGCAATGCGTCATGCGAGGCAGTTAAAAATAACTGATAGGGCTAATGGGTTGCACATGGAGCAAGTGACAGTTGCACCACATCAGCAAATGATGGCACCGCTGAAGAGCTCATCTCAACGTCTGTTTAATACAAAACCTTTTGGGACGTTTTTTGGTGTCATTTTGAGACTGAACAACAGTGATACAGTAATACTATATAGAATACATGTAAGACGGAGAGAGGACGATTGTTGTGACACATTTGCCTATACATCCGCCTCTACAGATTTCAGAAGACAAGAGCTATTGTTCAAATCCACTGAGGGATAGAGAGAAAAGACAAATGTGAGACCAGTTAAGCTAAAGGTAGAACGGCCTCTCAGCTTTCAAAGTAGTATACAGTATGTACAGGACTACACATCGCAATCTCACATCTCTCCTCTTACACCTGCTGTATTTCTACATGACTGCTGCTGCATACATCTTATATATATCGTCATTGTTGGATGGAAACCTTGTATGTCCAAAACCTTCCTCTTTTTGTTATTATTTAAAAAACTATTTAAAATAGTGAAAATAGACGATCTACAAGCACCCAACGCCTCGCACAGCAAGGCGTTGTGTGCTTGTAGATCTGATATTTTCACTACTTTTGTAAGACACTTTCGTATGATGATGATGTAGTGCCTTCATTTATGAAAAAAACACACAGATTTGAAACTTGGAGATGCCCGACAGTGACGATATATATATATATATATATATATATATATATACACACACTAGGGCTGTGCCCGACTAAAGATTTGTATGGTCGAATCTGATTGGCCGAATATTGTCTATAGGCAATATAATAGGGGCTAATGAAAGTTACAAGTATGGTTTGTGTGAAATGAGCTTGCCATAATCACAGTAATCATGTTCCATCCAGAACGAAAAAAGAAAAAAAAGAAGATTCGTAGTCAACATTTTGGCTATTCAGACTATAAATAGGCATCCACGTGGGTACAACACAACCAGACACAATGTGAGCAGGAGCAAAATATTGTGTATTTATTTTCCCCCCCCCTCAATTTTCACCTCCGACATAATTCTTTTATTAAAGACGTGAAAACAATGTTATAGCCAGGTTAGCTTGCCAAATCGCGGCAGGGTATGCTTCCAAATATAAATCTCTCCATGTTGCGCTCGGCCTCCCCACAGACTATTGAAACAAATTAATATGATTAATGGGGGAGAGTGGCTCTCTTTCGGCAGAGTAAACAAACTGACACCATCATAACTCACGCATCGGTCCAGGGAAACAAAATAACACATGAAAAAAAGGGGGACTTAAATAATTAATGGGTAGCTTTCGCTTTGTTCCACAGACAGAAGTTTTCCTTTACGAGTCTATTTGAGTAAATCACTGTGATAGAGCCGGAGTCTGCAGGGGTCTAAGGATTGGAGAGAACTATGTGTGTGTGTCTGTTGTGTTGTGTGTGTAGTTGTATACGGAGCATGCCCGAGTGAAAGCAACGGTCAAACCTGTGTGCACACACATTGTGTATATGTGTGTCGCTGGGAGATCAGGGGTGCTCCATGGGCAGGTCCTACAGCCTGACTGTGAGATTAGGGAGAGTCTTGTTTCATGGACCTTAAGACATCTGTTCTCTCTCTCTTTCTCTCTCTCTCTCTCTCTCTCTCTCTCTCTCTCTTTCATTGAACTATAAATGCCCCTCTACCTTGGGGAGTGGGTGAGCGGGGACGGAGGGTGGAATGCAGGGTCTTCCACTTGCTTTTCATTAACACAGGATCCGGTAACACACCTCACTGTCAACCTAATCCCCTCTCTCTCCATCTTGTCCCCTGGCAGAGGGCTGGGGAAGGAGGGGGGTGCCATGACCAGGTACAGAGCCCCGGAGGGTCCTTGGATGAAGGTTGGATGACAGGGTCCTCACCCCTCTGCAACATGGATGCATGCTGATGAGGGAGAAGGGTGGAGGCGGAGGGGATGTAGTGAAACACATAGATGAGACCTCTCTGAACTTGTCTGAAGTCTGTTTTTATACTTGGTTGTGCATCACCTCCATCCTCTCACAGAAAATAGCAGATCTACAAGCTTGCGACGTGTTTTGCAAACTTGTAGATTGTCTATTTTCGGTGCATGGCATGGGCACACAACCAAGTATAAATCAGGCATTACTATTCCAACTGATGGTCGTTTGTCTCCGTCTGGTTTTTCCGCTTTGCGGCCTCTCTGTTCAACCCGTTCTTTCTCTCCAACTCTGCCTCTCCCTGCTCTCTCTCTTTTTTTCTCTTTCTACTGGTCCATATTTTTTCCCTCTCATTCCGCCTCCCTCATTTTACAGTTCCTCTGTTTCCCCTCAATTTCCTCTCCGTTCATGTCACTCCATTGTATCATCTATAGGTCTCTTTTTTGTCCATTTCCGCGTTTTTCATCCTCATTTCAGAACTCCTGTTTTATCTGCCCTTCCCCTCCCGTCTCCCCTTCTCTTCCCTCCATTCACCATCCCGCTGTCCTTCTTTATCATCAACTCCTCCCTGGGTTCCCTTCTTTCACGACTCCCTTTGTTTTGTTTTGTCACCCTTCACTTCACTTCACTTCACTTCACCTCCTCTCTCTCCCTCCCTCTCCTCTGTCTCTGTCTCTCTATCTGGGCCCAGTGGCATCATCCTGAGGTCTGTTGTAGTCCATTAATCTCAGGCTGACAGTGAGGACCAGCAGAGCTACGTATAACAACAACAATACAGCAGCAGCAGCAGTAGTAGTACTACATTCTTCTGTCTCACATCTCTCATGCACTGGTCTCTCCCCAGGGGGTCGTTCCGTCTGACTTATCGAGGCGGGCGAACGCTCAACCTTACAGGACGGGAATCCCAACCTTTATCATCATAAAATTCCAAGGTATCCGTTTTCTGAGGTATGGAGCAGAGTATGGACCGGGGGCCGGGGTGGTGAGTGATGGAGGCAGAGCAGTGGAGGCTAAACTCAACTGGTGGATTCGTCTAATGTCACCGTCCATCTGTCTGCGTAATTGGAGACAGTTTGTCTCCTTTTGCTGGCAACAAATCTGGAAACACTATTTAGAGTACTCTGCTGGGAAAAGAGGTGTGTGTACTATGTGTGTGTGTGTGTGTGTGTGTGTGTGTGTGTGTGTGTGTGTGTGTGTGTGTGTGTGTGTGTGTGTGTACGCGCGTGCATGAGCGTTTGTTGTGATAAAGATCTATAAGGGTAATAAACGTATCTGCACAGCCAGTGACAACTTGCAGTGGTGAGATAAACATGTTATTCTGTTGACAGAGAGACACATTTTTCCCAATAAAAACTGTGTTTCAGGAGGACATTCTGAGTTGTGTGAACTTTGCATACTTTCCATGGGAATACGCTTTCTATTCCTGCTATGAACTTATTATGTACACATGTCGATTAAAATAAATATATGGATGATTTCCATGAATGCACCAATATATGCTGTATTATAACCCTTCAATGTATTTCAAAAAAAGAATCTAAGCAAGGGCAGCTCAATGACAGCCATAATCAAATATAGTGCTGCTGCAAATGATTTTTAGTATTAACTTTACAGCAGTTACTGTTACTATAAAGTGTAGTGCCTCGATCGAGCAAGAGAGAGAGAGATTCAAGGATTAAAGCAAAAAACTAGTTTTGTTAGGCCAAGTCCCGATATGTGATTGGTGAAATATTACTCTCGTGTTTCCTAAACAATTAGAATTTAAGATGTATGTGCTGTTCTATGTACAGCTGAGCCAACCAGTTGAAGAAAGCGCTGAAATATCCGAGACCACCAGGGTTTGATTCTTTAAATTTTAAAGACAAGAAACAGGGAGAGACGGGGAGTGACATGCAGCAAAGGCCGCAGGGATTGGGAATCTAACCCGCGACGCACTGTCAGGCATCAGAGCCTATACAGTATATGATATTCGCCTGGACCGCTAGAACATTTTTCTTAACATGTTCTGGGAAGATGATTCTGAACCTTATTAGTTTGACAATTCATTACTCTTTAAATACTCTTTCATCTTAACCCTTTTATTCCCCGGATCTCCACTAGATGGCGCCCAGTGGCCAGAGAATCCACCATAGACATACGCTGTATATGCACAAGCTGTGCGCAGCCATGACGCCCGTGAACACTTTCCTTTGTGTCATGAACAGGAACAGGATGAAGTTAGCTTGAAGTTAGCTATTGGCTACCACTCATTTTAGAAGCCCAATTTTCGGCGATTTAGCCGTGATTAAACCTTGCGTCCCTCATAGAAAGGCATAGAACAGAGAAAATGAGCTCCAAAGATCTGAGATTGCATTGGAGTGGACGGCAAATATCGGCGGCGCGACGCTCTCGCGGGCCGATGTAAACAAATCGCGGCCGGCGGACCGCTCGAGAATTTAGCCCGGTGCTTCGGTAAGGCCTCTGGGTGTTTAAATAATTTTATATAAAAAGCCGGACTAGTTCGGGATAGGCACCCCGGCCGATAAAAGGCCGAAATAAAGCCGAACTAGTTCGGGATAGGCACAAGATGAGTTAAAAGGACTTAGGTGTATCTATTATTACTGCAGGGCTTGCCTACATGAGTTAGGGTTTCTGATTGATTCATATTCAGTTGCGTGCCGTGCACACCGAAAATAGCCGCCCTAAAGCTCACAAGGCATGAGCCACAGCATTTTGTTAGCTTGTACGTATGATGCACACAGATTAAATAAGCACTGTACATGTATGATTCATCCTTTAGAGAAAGCCAAGAGAAATACAGGTTGGACTCAATGGAATCCAAATGACTGAAATCAGTCGTGGTGACTGATAACTTTAAGCCATGGAAATAGTTGGAGAGAGAGAGACCATGATATTCAAACGTACAAATGATGTGCAGTACAAATGATGTTCAGAAGTATTGGTTGAATGGTGTAGTTGTGTTCTTTGTTTTACGGTCCTAAAGTAAGAATGATCGGTGGCTCAAAGAGCTCAGAGTCAGATTGTGGAACTCTATAAACACCAACGCTGCTGATCCCAACATCTTTATTTGGGTTCAATCATGTTGTAATGCTCTTAGTACAGCGGAGGCTCTGTTTTAATTTTATGGCACTCACAGGGAAAACAATATCCATGAAAAAGTGCATTCACTCAGCTGTAATCTATGTTCTCTGTGTTTACTGTAAACAAAAAGGAAGGACTCTGCGAAGGATCAGTTTTTTCCAAAAGGTGTACAATGTGCAACGCACGGCTAAAAATAGTCATCCCAAAGTGAAAGGGGGTGTTGCGGTTGCTGGGCGGCAGAAGGGATTAGCTTTCATATGAGCACAATAGTTTCTAAACTCTCTATTTGTTTTTGTTTTTACCATTGCGTCGCATGGCCCGCCGTATCCAACTGTGTTTATCACAGTCAACACATCAATCGTAGATGAAAGCTGAAAAGCTGGTGAAAATCAGTGCGGGGCAGCAGCGTTGAGTATTGTCTCACCGTGCAGTTATGCAGATTCAAGTAAACAAAGTGCAAATTGTTTGAGGTTTTAATTAAAATTTTCGACAATCATTTTATCTGAAGTAACCCTATATAACAACATCTGTAAAACAGATGGAGGCGCTTAGGGAGGCCAGATCCAGTTATGTCCCATTCCCTCTCTGAGCCCCCCCCCCCCCCCCCCCCCCCTCCATCACTAAGTCTGCTCTGAGCTAAGCTGACTGAGTTACAGTACATGCCATCCCTCTGCGATGCTGTGGGTCAGGTTGGATGGTTAACATGCTGCTTGTCAGACCTGCTGCATGTTGCTGTCATCCCTCTAGAGCCTGACCACTACAGTACGTAGCTTCAGCCCATATATCCACCATTGGTTGACTTTTAACCCTTTAAAAGTTTTCTTTACAACAAAAGGTAAGTTCATGTGTGCATTTTAAACTTACTTGTGATTTTAAACTTACTTATTTGGGATTTTTTATCTTCCTATATTGAAGTTTAAAGGGGCTATAGTCAACTTTTTCTTGAACGGCTGCTAAAATAAAAATAATGTTTCGAAAATATTTTATAAAAAAATATGCTTCATGTATGTGTTTCTGTTCAAAAATGTCCACAAAAAGCATAAAATAATGATAAAATAATCATTTTGGCCATTGTCAGACTGACACTTTGTTTACATCCTAGTCTATTCTTTTATATGGATTGATAGGATGTAAACAAAGTGTCGGCCCGACAATGGCAAAAATTATTATTTTATCATTATTTTACGCTTTTTGTGGACATCTTTAAACAGAAACACATATTTGAAGCATATTTTTTTAATTTAGCATCTGTTTCTCAAGAAAAAGTTGTCTATAGCTCCTTTAAGTCTAAGTGATATTTTTGTTAAAAGCAAAGGTTAAAGCACTATATTCTGATAATCACTGCTGTAACAGGGGTCTCCTCGTCTCTCCAGCTCATTAAAAAAGCGAAAATACATTTTCAGCCAATCATTAAAGAGTATCCATTTACAGTATCAGCTTGTGCTCCAGTTCCAATTTTGTCTGCTCATTTCTTAGTGCCATCAAGTTCAATTTCACTTGCTTATTCTATATTCTGTTTTCTCTCCGGATTGGATAAAAGCAGATCTACAATTTCACAGCACGGCACCGAGTGCCGCGCTGCAAGCTTGTGAATCTGCTATTTTTGAAAAATCGTGAAAATGTGCGCAAGTCTTTGAATATATTTGACCCGATCTTTGACCAGACTTCTAAATCCTTCCTCTAAATCAGTGGTTCTCAAACTTTTTCATGTCAAGGACCCCCAAAATTACATTTATTTGGCCGCAGACCCCCATCTCAAAATATGTTGTTCCAGGGACCCCCCAGAAGCAGAGATTTGAGATCCAAAAGTTTGCTTTGAAAAATATATATTAAAAAATGTGCACATATTTTCACGATTTTTCAAAAATAGCAGATATACAAGCTCACATGTGAGCTTGTATATCTGCTATTTTTCAATGGTTAAAGCATTCAATAATCCCAGGCCTAAATGGGTTTTAATAAAGAGCAGGAGAGACATGGATACTCCTGTTACTGAACAAACACTGCAATGAGTACTATCAGAATATAAAGCTTTTTAACACTTATTTTAACCAAAACATCTTTATCTATTCATGTGTTTGCTTATAAGTTAAATGTTTTTCAAATTATGAGTTAAGTGTTTTTTTTTCTTTCTTTCACATTGGGCACCACCAGTCTATGGGGAACGATGCAAGTTGGGAAAGATGCCCATTGGGAACGCATGCCATTCGGCTCTGGTGCATCTGCATCACAAGGCGGGAGGGCAAGCTTCCGCTTGCGTCACAGAAAAGGAAGTTCGGTATAGGCCAGTGTGAGGCAAGTGGTGGCGAACTGAGGGCACTGGCGTGCACTCTGGTCGTTTGTTTATTCGAACGGACCCTGGGTCACGAAAAGACCCGCCCCTACTTGCCTCTGATTGGGCTACCTTGATCACACTGCATGGGCTTACCAAAAGTATGTTTCTGTGACACACCCAGAAGCTTGTAACCTGTAACCTTTTGGTGGTTAGGGTTAGAGAGTGTAGCTTGAGAGTGTAGCTGCTGCGCGCAGCAGTGAAAGCCACGCACGAAAATATTTAATTAAATAAGGTGACAGGCTTACGGGCCAGGCCGGGCTCGGTTCTGAAACTCACCAACGGGCCTAGGGCCGGGCCGGGCCTAAATTCCACAGGGGTCTCCTCGTCTCTCCAGCTCATTAAAAAAGCGAAAATACATTTTCAGCCAATCATTAAAGAGTATCCATTTACAGTATCAGCTTGTGCTCCAGTTCCAATTTTGTCTGCTCATTTCTTAGTGCCATCAAGTTCAATTTCACTTGCTTATTCTATATTCTGTTCTCTCTCCGGATTGGATAAAAGCAGATCTACAATTTCACAGCACGGCACCGAGTGCCGCGCTGCAAGCTTGTGAATCTGCTATTTTTGAAAAATCGTGAAAAGTCTTTGAATATATTTGACCCGATCTTTGACCAGACTTCTAAATCCTTCCTCTAAATCAGTGGTTCTCAAACTTTTTCATGTCAAGGACCCCCAAAATTACATTTATTTGGCCGCAGACCCCCATCTCAAAATATGTTGTTCCAGGGACCCCCCAGAAGCAGAGATTTGAGATCCAAAAGTTTGCTTTGAAAAATATATATTGAAAAATGTGCACATATTTTCACGATTTTTCAAAAATAGCAGATATACAAGCTCACAGTGCGGCACTCGTGCCGCGCTGTGAGCTTGTATATCTGCTATTTTTCAATGGTTAAAGCATTCAATAATCCCAGGCCTAAATGGGTTTTAATAAAGAGCAGGAGAGACATGGATACTCCTGTTACTGAACAAACACTGCAATGAGTACTATCAGAATATAAAGCTTTTTAACTCTTATTTTAACCAAAACATCTTTATCTATTCATGTGTTTGCTTATAAGTTAAATGTTTTTCAAATTATGAGTTAAGTGTTTTTTTTCTTTCTTTCACATTGGGCACCACCAGTCTATGGGGAACGATGCAAGTTGGGAAAGATGCACATTGGGAACGCATGCCATTCGGCTCTGGTGCATCTGCATCACAAGGCGGGAGGGCAAGCTTCCGCTTGCGTCACAGAAAAGGAAGTTCGGTATAGGCCAGTGTGAGGCAAGTGGTGGCGAACTGAGGGCACTGGCGTGCACTCTGGTCGTTTGTTTATTCGAACGGACCCTGGGTCACGAAAAGACCCGCCCCTACTTGCCTCTGATTGGCCTACCTTGATCACACTGCATGGGCTTACCAAAAGTATGTTTCTGTGACACACCCAGAAGCTTGTAACCTGTAACCTTTTGGTGGTTAGGGTTAGAGAGTGTAGCTTGAGAGTGTAGCTGCTGCGCGCAGCAGTGAAAGCCACGCACGAAAATATTTAATTAAATAAGGTGACAGGCTTACGGGCCAGGCCGGGCTCGGTTCTGAAACTCACCAACGGGCCTAGGGCCGGGCCGGGCCTAAATTCCACGGGCCCGGGCCGAGCCGGGCTCCACATTTCAGGCCCGTGCAGGGCTCTAGAATGAGGTATCTAGGCTTTTATATCTGTGACGCATGCCCCTCCGGCAAAATCATGAGAGGCATTGGATCCAAAATTTGGCATTACTAATTACTAATCCACTCGTCTCTTAATTAACTGTCCCTCTCAGTGCGCGGTGCACAGTCAAATCAAGCAATACTTTCAAAAGAGAGAGAAACCGAACAACCACTGGATATGGAACAGACTCTGGACGCCTTTCATTTAACAACAGCATTAGCAATTCTGATTATATGCAAGGCCACAATAACAGCAGCTGTTGATGAAGGGCTGGGCTTTGTTCCCGATATCAACACCAACATCTCTCACATGCGCACGAACGCACGCACACACGAACGAATCTACAGCAAAACATTGGCCCTAAGACCAAGCAGAACTTCTCACATTACAGTTTACTGACAGCTCTCCTTGTTTTTGGCTGAGGAGAGCTTAGCTAACGTGCATACAGAGCAGCAATATTAGATGTGATATTAGAAGTGATGTTAGTTGGCTTTTTTATGCTGGCAACTTCTCTCGCTATCAGCATACGTAACCTTGACAAATTCTTTAAAAACAAAGAAATAGCACATATTCATCTAACACTGTGCGTGCGTCCGTGCATGCGTGTGTATGAGTGAGTGTGCGAGCGCGCGTGCATGGAAGGAGAAGGGGGGCTGACTAAGCAACAGAGACAGAGACCAAAAGAGAGGGAACATTAGTACAGTCCAGGGGGAAAAAGGTAAATTAGAGTCATAATAAATTTTGACCTCTCTATAATTCTATATGTCAGCCTGTTGGCCAAAACTCAGCTCTGCATAATCCAGTTTAAACCAGAGCAGTGTAGTCTCTGTGAGCAAGGACCTTTAAAAACAAATCTGAAAACTTTGTTTGGAAGGAAACACCTGGGTTTTCTCCAATGTTTTGTTGTTGTTGTTTGTTTAGTTAATATTGACTATTGTCTATCAATTATTTAAAAAAGAATCGTTTAAAGGAGGTGTAGGCCTAAGTGGTATTTCTTTGTTGTCTGTGTTAAAGAGCTCCTTGCTATATAGCGTGTTTATTTGTTCAGTAACAGGGGCCACCCCATCTTTCCAGCTCTTTAATAAACTACAAATACATTTTCAGGTTGAGATACCAATTCCATCAGGAGAGAGAACTCATACAGGATACAGGATAAACAAGTGAAATTCGAAATGACGAGACACAATTGGAATTGGAACACATAAACTGATAAATGTGTTCTCTCTCCTGATTGGATGAAATTGGTGAGCCACCGGAAAATGTATTTTCTGTTTATCAAAGAGCTGAAGAGATGAGGAAGCACTCTATAACAACAATTACTATTATATCGGAATAGATAGCTTTAACCTTTTAACAAAAACATTTTGTTTCATCAAAACAAATATTACCTTTAGAGTTTAGGAGTAGAATAATTCACTGAGTGCTCCATGCTACACACCCACACATTTGGAAGAGTTATTTATACAACCCCTCTGAACATCTGTTAAACAAAACTACTTCCTAAGCCAACATTTTCAAACATTACTTTCTTGTTGCTAATAAACCTTGAACTGGAACCCCCAACCGTACAGTGTAGAGATACGTACTGTACTATATGTCACCAGCAAAATAAGTGTTCTCCACCATACTGTACATTTCTCTCTGAGATAGCTAGGTCACAACTGTAATTCTATAGCATGTCAAACAGGGCTGTGGCCATTCCTACTGGGTTGCGTGGTGAGCTAGGTCCTGGGTGAATGACAGTGATGCAACATGGGTCATTTCCTCAGACGCAGAGTCTTTGTAGTGGTTCTAACCACAGAAAGATGTTTCAGGCTGACTTAAGCCTAGGAGGCCATGCGACCTGAGTTATGCCTCAGAGGGCCAGACAACAGGGATATATGGTTTCCTGGTGGAGTTCAGAAAACAAACGAGGGCTTACCAGGTCACATTACGGGACTAGGGTGACTTCTCAGGTAATACCGCATTGACGTTAGCTGTAAGTGGATGGCTTTTCTTCTAGTTTAAGACAATGACAGCAATAGGTTTTGTGTTTCTGTTCAAACTTGAGAGTGTCACACAGAGTGTCTCTGACACACTTGAAATTGGTGTTTGAAGAACTTAAAATGGTCTTGTGGAGGATAAATAAGTATTGTGTGGCAGTTATACTCTTGAGTGCGAACAGGACATAGCGAAGGCAGCGGACTACTGCACTAGTGCACTATGGTTCATGCGTCAAAACAAATCCTACAATAACTGCTATATTTCCACATGCGCCATAATAACCATGTACGTCAGACACAAATAAAAGCCATTGTGTTTAACATTCACCTTCCATCCTGGGGCCAGGCTTCATGTTCAGACTGCCCGTCATGGCCGACACCGACACAGTCACACTGGGCCTCATGGGATGAGCCTCCGTCTCCATGACGACCATCATCTGCCCAGTGCGGAGGGACATCTTGTGGAAGGACTGGGCCAACGCCCTGAGGCTGCTGCTGGCCTGGTCCAGGGCTGAGGCCTGATGCAGGTCTGACGGGGAGTGTGCGGGGGAGGTCCTGCTGGGAGGCGCTCCGGAGGCGGGGGACGCCTTGGCGGGAGAGGAGTGAGGGGAGGAGCTGGCTGAGGCAGATTTACTGGAGCCATCGTGCATGTGCTCTGGTAGGACTTTCCTCAGGTAGGACTTGGCCTGCTCCAGCTTGGCCAGCGTGGGGTTGATCTTGAGGGGACGTGATAGCTCCACATTCAGCTCAGCTGTGGAGGCAAGGAGCAGGAGCGAAGGATGAAGGGATTGAAGGAAATGGGAGGGGGTTTGAGAGAAAGAGCGAGAGAGAGAAAGAATGAAAGGATATTACAATACTGTGCTCACAATGGTGTTGACATAGAAGCTTTATGACAAGTTAACGTAACTCCCCTGATGTGTCGCCCCACATATATCCACCGTACGAGTATTACCAAATAATATTAAATCAGCAGCCAGTGTTAACTTATCATCATGTATCACTGATAATGGATAATAAAGGTCGCTGGCCATGCAAGGTATTTCCATCCAGAAAGAGTTAGCTGTGTCAGTATGAATAAGGAGAGGCAGCTCCCAGCCAATGGCTCAGTCAGCATACACTCAGCGGGCTTCCTGAGGACGAATCCTCTGAATAAAGTGATGCTACAGAAAAATATGTTACCTCATAAATTTTACTGGGGCTGCTTTTGGGGGTTTTGATTATATTTAACATAATATGTTCTTTAATGTGATATACATTTTCTTTTCTTTTTTTTGCGGTGTAGAGAAATATAATAATATTTATTAACAAGCTAGTATTAATTTTATAGTCTAGGTCTCCATAAAAAATGGGAGTATCTCCTGTGCTTACTTTTGTTTATGAAGTGGAGAGTTAAGGAGAATATAGGACAGGAAAGGGAGAGGAAAAGTATTTTGTCAGGTGATAAAAACATGATTTTACAGCTCCAGAACAATATTACCTCACCGCGGGGTAATATACTGTAGCACATTAAGATGTACACTTAACTTATAGCTTATTAGCTATTCCTGGCCTTCTCAAGAACTCTGTGAGTATGCATGCATGTGTGCATGCATGTTCCCAGTCTTGCATACCTTCCATTCATGAATGGGACAGTAATCTATTATCCAATTTTATGATTGACCATATAGTGTTGACAGACTATTTAGCCTTTGTCAGGGTGTAACCAGGGTCTCTTAAACCATGTGGTTCTCAAAGTGGATTTCAGGGAGTCTCTAGCTTCCTTTATGGGGGTCTAAATTGACCATTACAAGTCTGTAACTTTGACAGTGTACAAATGTACATGTGTAATAGAGCTGGGATCGGGCCCATTTTTTCTGTCCGTTCCGAACCCGTGTCCGACAGTTTTTTGTCCGACCCGAATCGACGTCCGAGCATTAATCATTAATATGCGTCCGACCCGCGCCGAGGCCCGAACCTTATGTTTCCAACGCTTTTTTGCCTCGTTTCTTTTTCTTTGAGGAAGCCACTGATTTACACTCACTAGCAAACTTGTTCTAATAATGTGCAGTGCATCACATGCAGCGTGCCTGCCTGTTACCCTTAATGTGAATATTAAGCCACACTGTGGCTTGTGAAAGTGTTTCAATAGTAGGCTACGTTGATTATTAAATAATAAAAATAAAAACGTGCGCTGCGCTGCGCTGCGCTGCGCTGGACGTCTGACACAGTGACTCGCTGCACACTCATTCATTCTGCAAGTTTCTGCGCCTGGAAAATAGCAGATCTACAAGCTCACAACGCGTCGCGGATGCGAGGCGTTGTGAGCTTGTAGATCAGCCACTTTTGTCACGGAACACGCCACGATGAAGAAGTATAAAGGCCAGGATTTATTTGAGTGATGTGATGTGTGTTGAACAGACGGACGGACGGACGAGGCTGGCACAGTGCACTGCGACTGCACACAACAGCGCCGAAAAATAAACATCCAATGCAGGGGACAGTACTGGAAACACAAGCAAGGAGGAGTTCCATTCAGCGACACTTCAATCGAACCACAACAACGCGTTTACCTCAGCGTGGGACTTTTCTCCATGCTCAGTTATGTCTCCGTTGCTGCAGCAGTGTTTAGCGTGAGCAGCACACACAAAGTGCGGAGCTGCATGCATCATCAGAGTGCATGATGCATGTCATAGGTAGGCAGAGGCTATATCAACGATTATGTCCGACCCGAATCGACGTCCGACAATTAATTATGAAAATGGGTCCGACCCGAGCCCGAGCCTGTCGGGCCCCACAGGTTTTCGGTCGGGTATCCCAGCTCTAATGTGTACACTGTCAAAGTTAAGGGGAGACCTTCAAAACAAATTTGCGAACCACTGTCTTAAACTATTTCAAAGCAGGACCCAAACGGAATAAATTAACTGTCAGCCTGGGGCCTACCGTCATGGAGACATACTACTGATACCCTGTAAGCTGAGGCCAAACTGGTCAAAAATCATCAATTTGGTGCACTTGGTGAAGAGTTTCTGATTTTTGGTATGGTGTTAGGTATGGGTATAAGGTTTTCAAAAACCATCGCAAACAAGTTGGGCTCGCCCCCTAGTGCCCTAGTGGTCTGTTTGCAATGAATTCAATACTAGATTTGTCAGTATATGGTTGAAACCCCAAATAATTGATAAAAGAGATTTTTCAATGGATTCTGTTACTATTGGGTATGATAAACAACATACTAAAAGTTTAGGAAAGAATAACTACCGGAAAGGCATCATTTTCAAGATGGCGTCCACGATGGCTGCCAGGAGCTAAAAATGCCTATTTAATGTGTAAAAATTCATATAAAATCTGCACTTGGTGAAGAGTTTTTGATTTTTGGTATGGTGTTAGGTATGGGTATAAGGTTTTCAAAAACCATCGCAAACAAGTTGGGCTCGCCCCCTAGTGGTCTGTTTGCAATGAATTAAATAGTAGATTTGTCAGTATATGGTTGAAACCCCAAATAATTGATAAAAGAGATTTTTCAATGGATTCTGTTACTATTGGGTATGATAAACAACATACTAAAAGTTTAGGAAAAAATAACTACCGGAAAGGCACCATTTTCAAGATGGCGTCCACGATGGCTGCCGGGAGCTGAAAATGACTATAAACTGGGTTTTAATGTGTAAAATATCATAAAAAATATGCACTTGGTGAAGAGTTTTTGAATTTTGGCATGGTGTTAGGTATGGATATAAGGTTTTCAAAAACCATTGCAAACAAGTTGGGCTCGCCCCCTAGTGGTCTGTTTGCAATGAATCAGATATTAGATAGGTCAGTATATTTTAGACCACTAGGGGGTGAGCCCAACTTGTTTGCGATAGTTTTTGAAAACCTTATACCCATACCTAACACCATGCCAAAATGTAAAAGCTAGTTACCAAGTGCATATTTTATATGAATTTTTACACATTAAATAGGCATTTTTAGCTCCTGGCAGCCATCGCGGACGCCATCTTGAAAATGATGCCTTTCCGGTAGTTATTCTTTCTTAAACTTTTAGTATGTTGTTTATTATACCCAATAGTAACAGAATCCATTGAAAAATCTCTTTTATCAATTATTTGGGGTTTCAACCATATACTGACAGATCTACTATTGAATTCATTGCAAACAGACCACTAGGGGGCAAGCCCAACTTGTTTGCGATGGTTTTTGAAAACCTTTTACCCATACCTAACACTATACCAAAAATCTAAAACTCTTCACCAAGTGCAGATTTATTATGAATTTTTACACATTAAAACCCAGTTTATAGGCATTTTCAGCTCCCAGCAGCCATCGTGGACGCCATCTTGAAAATGGTGCCTTTCCGGTAGTTATTTTTTCCAGATTTTTAGTATGTTGTTTATCATACCCAATAGTAACAGAATCCATTGAAAAATCTCTTTCATCTATTATTTGGGGTTTGAACCATATACTGACATATCAAAAATGTGATTCATTGCAAACGGACCACTAGGGGGCAAGCCCAACTTGTTTGCGATGGTTTTTGAAAACCTTATACCCATACCTAACACCATACCAAAAATCAGAAACTCTTCACCAAGTGCACCAAATTGATGATTTTTGACCAGTTTGGTCTCAGCTATGTATAAACATGGGTGCACCCTCCTAGGCGGACCAAAGATGGCATCCACCAGAGTTCCAGTCAGCCAGCAGATCTTATGTTATCTAATCCATGAGATGCTGCATTGTACCACGTCTCATAAGCCACCCTTTGAACTCTCCTTTCTCTCCATCTAATCACTGAGCTTTGCATGCAAAGACCTGTTAAATCACAGCTGGGTCTGTTTTCACTGATATCGCTCCCTCTTTTTCTCTCTCTCTCGCACAAGCATGTGCGGGTACGCATGCACGCACGCATACATGCGCGCACGCACGCATGCACACTCCATTTCTGTATGTCTCAATGTAACATTCTAACGTGACAGTGCGGAATAGCTGAATAAAATCTTTTCTCCATGCCAACCATATAAACCCAGAAATCTCTCATCTCACCCTATCTCTGTCTCTATATCCTGCCCCTCTACTCTGGCCTTCAAACACTTGACTGGAATTTACACAGACAGATGAATTAACTCAATGCCGTTTTACACCACTTCCATTATCCTATTTTTCCACTTGGTCATGACGATGGGAGCAGGAAGCCGCTGCAAGCCCCCTCCCGAAAACAAGTGCAGCTGTTTTTCATGGTCTCATCAAGGCGTCAGTGTTCAGAGGGGCTTTAAGCAGCCTGTCTCCTTCACAGGTACTGTAGGAGCGCTGGATAACATGAATGGGAACGCTGCCAAGAGATGCAGGCAGGCACACATGCATGAGCACCTTATACACGCACACTTTCCCTCTACAACACCCACAGACACGCACGTATGCATACAGGCAGCCTTGAAAAAGCTTTTAAGAGTGGAAGTGAGTAGCAGTAATGGAAAAAGTAAAAGTTTTCAAATAATTATAGTGGAGTAGAAGTAAAAGTATTGCAGTTTGGACTGTAAAGTAAAAGTACCTCACAATTGTACTTGCAGCAGAGTAAATGTACTTAGTTACGTTCCACCACTGGTGAGCTACTACAGTAAGTGTGAGCGTTCGAGGAAGGATGTAGAATCAGCTATGTGGGCTAACATTTCCAGTTGTCTTGTCAACAGGAAATATATCATTAGTGTTGGTGACATAAAAAGCCTGGGTGCCACTGCCTTGCTCAGCACTGTCATTATTACTCCACCTCTTCCTCCCTTTGCTCGACTCCGCAATCACTCTCCTCTCTCCCGCCCCTCTCCTCCGCCTCCCTCCCCCTAATCAGGTAAAGCTGTTCCTGATCTCCTCAGAGCGGAGCAGGACCACGGCCGTGGCCAGGGTTTTGCCTGCCCGGATCTCACTGCGAAGGGACCTGGTCCTGATTATGGGCTGTACTCCCTGGCCCCCCCTCCCCTCTGCTCTGGCCTGCTCCAGTCTGTCTGCAGGGGGTTTATTACCTGCTTAACCTGTCAGAATCCCACCTGGCAGCACTGCTACCGATACAGCTCAGTGACACCAGGTAACTGTCCTCCCATGTCTAACCACTTAAGCCCTACACTTCGTTGTGCGGCGAGTAGCGAAAATAGCCAGGTTGCACGAGCACAGCGCATTGCGGCGCTTTGTGAGCCTGTAACACAAAACAAAAAAGAACAATTTGAAAATGTGTGTACATTTCTGAAAATGTTCGCCTATAATGAAATGCCATTAACACATCGGGTGCCCCTGGATTGCCCCATTTATCCCCTCTTGCTGCCCAGGCCCACCACCATTGTATTGAATCCGGCCCTGCTGCGTTAATGCATGCGTCATGGCGTCACTTGGTCACATGAGCGCAGACAGGATGTTATTGTGTAACTTACTGTATGGGCCAGTGTTGATCATAGCTGTTCATAGCCGATCAAAATTTGGACATTTTGCCGCATCACGTCACAACATCAGAGATAAAGGGCGTTAAAGATGGGGAAATTCATTGCAGTATACGGAGAAAAATGGCTGCGCGATGCTCTCAGCGTCGACTCGAAGCGACTAGCGGCTAATGGGCTACATCCAGGCGCAGCCCCAACCAAACGGTGAGATTTAAAGTTAATACTGTAAATACAGTAAACACGTCAACGCGTCGTGGGCCTCCAGAGACATCAAAGAGATTGGCGTGTAGACACCTCGTGGGCACCCGCTGAGTTAATAACATGCCAAGTTGACAGTAGCTAACATACTTTAGGACTATAAAAGAAAACAAACCCAACGTGTACATCGGATTAATAATTTGAGGCATTTTATTGATGCCTCTGTTATTTGGATTGTTAGTAAAGCCATCAAATGTCTGTGGCTGGTTCAGTGTGTCGTCTCTATCTGTAAGAATAAAACCTCCAGCTGAACACAATCAGGGTTAGGGTTAGGCTGCCTCTCTGGGTGGTGAACGCACCACTTTGTTTTATGGCGAATAGAATTTAAGTCACTACACTGGAATGCCGTTTTACTGACCTCCCCTATTTCGCCCACTAACCAACTGTACATTCCCAGTGTAGAAAAATATCATAACATTTCTATGTGCATTGGTCCCGTGCCCAAAACTGTTTCACTGATGCAAATTGTGACAAATTGCAAACAGAGTTTAAGTGTTGCCTAGAGCCAATTCATTAGTTCACTAAAACCACACAACGCCCCACAACGGGATGAACTGTGACCTATTACATACTGGAGTTCAAGTGATTGAAACACTTAACACCTCTAATCTCGGCATTCCTTGAGGGACCGAAAAATAAAATCTTTCAAGGGGAAGTTTTCGCATCGTCTCTATTGACAGCAGAATGACAGATAGGATAAAGTGTATCTGGATCTGAAGTAGTGTGAACTCTGAGAGAACTCTGCACGGAGGCCCCTGGAGAGGAGAGAGGGCCACAGTGGTCTCCCGTCCCCAACTCGCCCTCCTTGCTCCTGGGGCCACATCTGCATTCTGCACGCCCCCCCCTCCCCCTCCTCCCCCCCCCCCAACCCCCTCGGTTCCATCCAACAAACCGGTGGAGCAGATCAGTGCTTTTTTACAGCCGTGGAACTGCGTCAAAAGATGAATCTCTTGCAGAACTCTAATAAAATAACAGAGCAGCGTTATATGGCCACATGTCGACTACATCCGTGTCGTTTTTCTCAGCTCGGTCCTTTCTCTGGAGCTATAGTGTGTTGTGTGTGCGCGACTGTGTGATTGTGTGTGTGCGCGCGCGCATTACATGCATGCACCCGCATGGATGCATGCGAGACAAAGATTGCCAGTGCAGTAATGTTCCATGTGGTTTCACTATCCAGGCCAAGGAGATATAGAGAGATGAAACTAAAACCTCACAACAAAAAAATAAAAACCCACACATCAGCTATTTACAAGCCATGACGGGCTTATAAGTACTACGGCCTAAGCTGCAAATCCTTATTTTGATGGATCCAGATAGAACTCGATACAACGATAAAGAGTTGTTTGACTCATGCACACCACCTCACCTCTTTAACACTCTAAATCTCAACTACTAGGATTACCTGGAGGAAGTACCGCTATTTCTCGGCCATCACGTTTAACGTGCTGCTTTCAGAATGAGCCCCCTAAGCTGTAGGTGTAAAAGTGTCTGAGGGGGGAATGTCTACACTGTAAAAATATCTGTATCTGTATCTGTAAATATCTGAACTCTGAGAGTGTGCAAATATAACCCAATGGACCCGTATGGATAAAGTACCACTGAAGATTGTAAATGATGCATACAGTAAGTGCCAAAATTAACGAAACATTGTTTTAAATTATTGTTAAAGGCTGTGGCACTTGACTGTATGTCAAGTGGTGGATTACAATGCAGGTTTTTATTTTATTTTAAATTACGTTCACATGTGTTCAGAGGAAATGCTCAACACAGCAAAAAAAATCCTGAGTTAATTTAATGCTGAATCTTTATCTTACCTGGGATGGGAACACTAGTCTCCCGCATGCGGCATGAGATCACATTTCTACCATTGACCTAAAACACTGCTTGGCCTGTGGAGATGTGGTGCTTATGAGCTTCCGGCAGCACTACCTGACAACCAGTTGGTGCCCTACCCTACTGGTTCTCAACCTTTTCAGGCTGTGACCACCCAAAATACTCATATTTGAACTGGGGACCCCCCACCTTGACGAGCACTTGGAGTTGTAAGAGTTGAGGCATTACATCTCGTTAACTCGGTTCTATTGTGAAAATAGCCGATCTACATGCTCACACCGCCTGGCAATTTCGGCCAATTTCGGCCCAATTGAATTAAAGGTCCTTAAATTGTTACTTAAACTTAAACTGTATGTTGGTTTGTTAACTGTTTTGAGTGAGAAAACATTGTTACACATTAAGCTAATCATCTGGGGACCCCCCCTAAATAATTAAGGGGTCCTGACCCACAGGTTGAGAACCACTGCCCTACCCAACACCAGGGTCTCTAATGTATCAGTGGAAGAGTAGGAGAGACTAAACCATACATATTGGTTAAATAATGTATTACAGTATTCATAAAGTATAAGTTCCGGACAGCAGCTTTAATACTCAGGATTATGCTGTGAGGAGACACGCAGGGAAACACACACACACACACACACACACACACACACACACACACACACACACACACACACACACACACACACACACACACACACACACACACACACACACACACACACACACACACACTCTAACCCATGTTTTTATTGGGAACACCTTGGTGCTCAGTGGCAGAATGGATGTCTGTTTCGATGCGGGGACAGTCAGGATGTCAGGAGCAGGGCAGGCAGGACGAGAGCGGCCGGCTCGGAGGTGGGGTGGTTCTGTTGGCGCGCAACATACCTTTCAAGTGTGGGCCTTAATGTGAACAGGCTGGGGGGGGATCGCACACTGGCCCTTCTCATGTGTCAGCCTCTATTAGCACTGCGGAGAGTGGGAGATCAAGGTCTGACACACACACACACACACGCACACGCACGCGTGCACACACACACACACACACACACACACACACACACACACACACACACACACACACACACACACACACACACACACACACACACACACACACACACACACCTCATCGGAGAGGAGGACAGGAGGAGGGGATCAAATATGCTAGTTACCCGGGTTACTTTGCCTTTTCTTTGGCGAGGTCACGCGTGACGCCGCCCAAGCTTTGAACCAAGCGGTGTGTGTGCGCGCCGCTAGCACTGTTTTCTTTCCCTCCCCCTTTTGATATCTGCAGACGATTCTCATGCTTGACTCTCTGACAGCAGACCGCCCGTGTCAGACACAGGTGGCACTGTGTCCAATTACACACACACACTGTCAGTAGATGTCATGCCCGGGAGGGTCCATTTGGGTCCATTTTTACACTCTCAGAGTTAAATTAACACACATGATTTTACTGTGTGTGAGCATGGATTATGTATGTGTGTGAGCATGTCTATGTTTCTACTTGAGGAATGGGGGGGGGAGCTGCCAATTTCCCTTGGGGGTATCCATGCACCAGGTAAGGCCAGTGACACGGGCCTCAGATGCCATCTGAATCAAATTAGAGTGGTTACGGACGGTTCGGAGGGGTGCAGGCTTGTATACAGTAACTGACAACATTTCTGCACTCCCATAGCTTGACGGGATCCAGGGACCCTGCAGAGTAATGGTTCCAATTTGTTCTAGCTAATCTATCACCTGCTGCTTCTCTGTGAAGGAGAGGCTGCTGGCTCTCCTCCCCAAGTGGTAGCGCTTACTCCTCAGCATGGACTTGCTCATTGACCCTCCGGTGGACTGGAACCCGGTCGGAGATGAGAGAGGGTGTGTGTGTGTGTGTGTGTGTGTGTGTGTGTGTGTGTGTGTGTGTGTGTGTGTGTGTGTGTGTGTGTGTGTGTGTGTGTGTGTGTGTGTGTGTGTGTGTGTGTGTGCGTGCGTGCGTGTGTGTGCAAGCATGTTCAATTGGTCAAGCCTTGAACCTTCCTGGATCCTCAAAAACACAAGCCCCTGCCATGTGCCTTCCTTGCGTATGTGAGTGCATGTAGGCTGTTTGGATGTGAGTGTGATGAGCGGTGCTGAGTGAGGGTCAGGTCTGAAACCTCATCCAGTTTACAGTATACACATGTTACAAGCTGTTCTCCACTCGGCATCCTTGGAAAGGCAGGCGTTTGATTGGTCTCGTGGAGTGCGCAGAGTAAATGCTGCCGAAATTGCAAGCACATTGCTGTAAACACAGAATGAGGAGAGGAGAACAGAGCAGAGGAGAGGAGTGGAAAACAAGGGAGATGAGAGCAGTGAGTGGAGTGGAGAGGAGATTGAACTGAGGAAAGGATAACATTGGACAAGAGAACAGAACAGGAGAGGAGAGGAGAGGAGAGGAGAGGAGAGGAGAGGAGAGGAGAGGAGAGGAGAGGAGAGGAGAGGAGAGGAGAGGAGAGGAGAGGAGAGGAGAGGAGAGGAGGACGCGGCCTTGTAGCCGTCTGGTCTCTGTTTGCGCCTCGTTGAAACAGATCGAATGTGAAACGGAGTCAAATCAAAGCACGGCCTCCGGTCTACACACACCAACACCAACACACACACACACACACACACACACACACACACACACACACACACACACACACACACACACACACACACACACACACACACACACACAGAGTGCGCGCGCAGTGACAGACAAAGACACACACATAAGAAACATCTGTGGAAGCTACAGGGACAGATAAATAAACAGTGGTTCTTGTCTATGTTGGTTCCCCTCCTTCTCATCCTCTCTTGTTCTTCCATCCCTCCCTCCCTCCCTCCCTCCCCCCGGTTGGCTCATCTCTCCTGTCATATTCAAAACAGATCCAGGCTGAAGAATCAAATGAAATCAAATTGAATTGAGTCAAATAAAATAAAATCAAACCATTGTCTATTTGGAATGGACTAACGCACGCACGCACGCACGCACGCACGCACGCACGCACGCACGCACGCACGCACGCACGCACGCACGCACGCACGCACGCACGCACGCACGCACGCACGCACGCACGCACGCACGCACGCACGCACGCACGCACGCACGCACGCACGCACGCACGCACGCACGCACGCACGCACGCACGCACGCACGCACGCACGCACGCACGCACGCACGCACGCACGCACGCACGCACGCACGCACGCACGCACGCACGCACGCACGCACGCACGCACGCACGCACGCACGCACGCACGCACGCACGCACGCACGCACGCACGCACGCACGCACGCACGCACGCACGCACGCACGCACGCACACACACACACACACACACACACACACACACACACACACACACACACACACACACACACACACACACACACACACAGCCTGTAGTTAAAAGTCTTCAGACCTTTGCGGTGTGTTTCGTCTGTTCCCTCACACATCATTACAGACTCTCTAAACTGTAGTCAGTCTAATGAAGCCCACATGGCATTGAGAAAGTGAAGTGAACTCCACACACAGAGCTGCTGCTTCTATCCCTCCAGGTCTCTCCTCTTCACCTGCCCTCCTTCCTTCTTCCTTCCTTCCTTCCTTCCTTCACTCCCTCCCTTCAATCCTCTTGACAGGATGATGATGATCCCCACCAGGACTCATTCAGCCCAACAGCACAGACAATTGAGCATGTCTTCCTTCAGTTCCTACCGCTACGCACAAGTGTGTGTGTGTGTGTGTGTGTGTGTGTGTGTGTGTGTGTGTGTGTGTGTGTGTGTGTGTGTGTGTGTGTGTGTGTGTGTGTGTGTGTGTGTGTGTGTTCGCAGGTCAAGAGGACCAGTAGCATGTGTGGTCAATTCTCGATGTTTCCAGCAGAGTTCGACCTGGGGCAACCGCACACTGAGCCTGGATCCTGTCTCTCCTGTGTGTGTGTGTGTGTGTGTGTGTGTGTGTGTGTGTGTGTGTGTGTGTGTGTGTGTGTGTGTGTGTGTGTGTGTGTGTGTGTGTGTGTGTGTGTGTGTGTGTGGCTATGATTGAAGTCATATTAGGGAGATAAGGATAACTTAGGTCAAGGTAAGACAGCTGACTGTGATTGGACGATGTCTGCGTTACAACAGCGCTTCATAATCAGGCGGAACTAACTACAGAAATTATCTTTGCAGATAATAACTCGCACACTGTTAAGGATCAATTGAAGTGACACGCTAGAACATCTTGATCTCACACTACTCTGAAACTATGCAGAACCTATTCCATATGACACTATAACATTCTGTAAGTAAGACGTTGATTATTATTTAAAGAAATGTATTAGGCTAAAAAATCCATATATAAAGTGCAGTATAATAAACTGTTGATGTCCTTGGGCAGTGAGTTTCACACTTTGTCATGTCATGTCAAATGTTTAAAAAATATTCAACAAACTTTTAGCAGATAGCAGATCTAAAAGTTCACAACGCGTTCCGATGTGGTTAAACTGATTGTAATGCTATATTAACAAAAGTTACTGGGGATGCCCAATCAAGGCCACTTTGAGAAACACTGCTTATAGGGTGACTGGGGGTGATAGAGTAGTGATGTATTTGTATGAGTCGAGTGGTGGATTCCGTACTGTATTGTGCTTTCCTTATTATGCCGTATTAGAGGGTTTGATTGTGAAAATAGCCTATTCACCATGCATTGTACTTGTATGGTATTGAAAAAAATCCAAACTAGACTGCACTCTGTCGAGGTGCCAAATTGCCTCTTGTGCACTCGTGGCCATACTGTATATGGCCTACTTGTGCTCCAGCAGAGCGCGCAAGTAATGCGATCGGTGCTGACTGATTGTACTGTATGTGGGTGGGCAAGTTGGCACTCTGTCCAAGTGCCAACTTGCCCCTTGTTATTTAGGTTGCACGTCACCAAGAACCCTCATTGGCTAAAGGCTCTGCCTTTGTACTGTCGGCCGGAAACAGCCTGCCGAAAACCGACAGCACCGAACACAGTAATAACTGGCGCAAGTAATAACTAGAAATGTAGTTCCTAGCTAAACACAGACAAAGTATATTATGGGCAGTACAACATGCACAGGTGTAGAATATATAGCATTATACCATTTATATTACCATAATATAAATGTAATACGCATAATGTTGACGCATGCACCATTATACTTAATCATGGAAATGTTTGGATCCACACCAAAAATGTGGATGGCAGTAATATAAATGATAAGACAAAATTCACTGGGAAACCCAATTCCTTTCCCCCGAAATCTCAAAAAGTATAACAATTAGTAACAAGAAAAATACAAGCAGAGATAACTGTATGAAGCTGAACAAGTTGAAGTTTGAACGGAAATTTTGTAGCTCAAAAGATGCGGACTGGTTTTAAGTGCCAAACAATGTGGATGGCAGTAATATAAATGGTAAGACAAAATTCATTTCCCATAGGAATTCATTAATTTTTCAAAACATATCTCTGTAAAGCTAAACAATTTGAAGTTTGGGACAGCTAGATTGCACTCTGTCGAGGTGCCAACTTGCTCCTAAATAAAAGTAAATAGGGATGCCAGAGTAATGTGGTTTTAATGAAAACGCCTCAAGGTAAAACGTAACTGTTGATGTCCTTTGGGGTGACCAGAGGGTAGACTGACCGCGTGAGTCCAGTGGTTGACACAGTGCTGTATTGTAATGCTGTGTGATTCCAGGTGGACAGAGGAGCCCAGGGCCTCTCTCTCCCACTGACAGCAGGAAGTGATGCGCGTGGGCGCCATGGTTACAACTCAGTCCCTCTGTGATCATCAAAAACACCTACGGACCAGCCTGCAGCTCTGTGTGCGTGCCTGAGTGTTTGTACAGTAAATGTGTGTGCAGGGACATGCTGGGCCCCTGATTCAGCCTGGGAAAAAGAGTTGTAGAGGCCCTCATTGCGCGCTGCTGCTACTCAAAGATTTGTGATAAAGTGACAAGCCAGTGGGCCAATTACATGAGTTATATTTCGTCATTGTCGGGTGGAAACTTTGTATGTCCAAAACCATTTTAAAAATGATTTAAACTAGTGAAAACAGCCAATCTACAAGCACACAACGCCTCGCACCGCAAATTTGATACTTGGAGATACAAGGTTTCTGCCCGACAGTGACGATTTACTTTGTTGGCCGCCCACCCCCCAAAATGGAACGAAGGCTGACATTTTATTTTTATTGGGACCGGCCGGGAATGAACCGTCCGTTCGGGAGTTGTCCCGCTTTTCCCAATGGCCAGCACGTCCCTGTGTGTGTGTTAGAGAGAGAAAGAGAGAGAGAGAGAGAGAGAGAGAGAGAGAGAGTGGAATTTTACTGTGTATCTATGGTTTGTGTGCGTATGTTCAACATTCATCCTGCTGGGCTCAGGAAGCTGCCCTCTGACCTGTGTAGGACGCCCCTGCGCCTACACACGGAACACTCCCAGAGCTTCTTAAGAAGAGGTTACGCACGCTGATACACTCACAACGCCCACACTGCGCCCTCTGCATGCCGCTGTGCACAGATCATCAACCTGCCGCACCCTAAGGTGAACAGCCTTATCTGACATATGGATTTCATATTATTCTAAAAATAATCAGCCCAGTGGTCCCTGTGAAAGGCAAAATACTCTCGGAAACTACTGTCACATGCATGGACGCGCGTGCAACGCGCACGCACGCACACACACATCCACAGGAGCTTTCGGCCTCCTACGCAAAGTGAGTGATATGAGTGCAATCCTACTGTGTATCGCACTCACACTGCTCATCATCTGCACACACAGCAGAAAAATATGCTTTGTGTCGGCCTAGTGTGTGACCACTGTGTGTGTGTGTGTGTGTGTGTGTGTGTGTGTGTGTGTGACCACTGTGTGTGTGTGTGTGTGTGTGTGTGTGTGTGTGTGTGTGTGTGTGTGTGTGTGTGTGTGTGTGCGTGTGCGTGTGTGTGTGTGTGTGTGTGTGCAAGCTTGAATGCACCCGGAATGTGTACTTAACTTGCGGCTCAGCAGTAGATATTTCCTCTGACATAGATTAAAGGTGAAACGGATGCTCTAAAACAGCAAATGAGTATCTTACTGTGCAAGTACACGTTCTTGTGAGTGCGCCAAACTGTGCAGTGTGTGTATATACAGTACATGCCTGGGTTCCTTGTTTGTGTGTGTGACAGAGAGAGAGAGAGAGAGAGAGAGAGAGAGAGAGAGAGAGAGAGAGAGAGAGAGAGAGAGTGTTTGCGTATATGTGGATGAGTCCCACCTGGTCCGTTGAGGAAGTCTTTGATCTGCAGACAGAGGAGAGGAGGGGGGATGCCTGTCTTGCTGTCAGTCTCCCCTGCTACCGTCTGCAGCCAGAATACGTTGTAGTCCAGAGACTCTGGCAGAGTCTTCCCTGGATCTGGAGGGTGGGGGTAGAGATCAAGAAAAAAGAGTAAGACCTTTTTTGTCCCTGATCTTTACAAAAAATCTTTAAATGGAGCATTTTATATAACGCCTTTATCCAAGGCGCTTTACAGCGCCTTGGATTTGTGCATTAAATTACATTCACCCAGTCACACACATTCATACACCGATGGCGGAGGAAACCATGCAAGGAACCATCCTGCTCACCGGAGGCAACTAGGGGTTCAGAGTCTTGCTCTTCGACACCAACTCTGGGGGAGCCCGGGATCGAACTGGGAACCCCCCGTGTTCTAAGACGGCAACTCTACCCCGGAGCCACTGCCGCCCTTCTTACCTACACTTTATTCACGGTTCTCACAGTGACATCACCACCCCACACAACATCTCAAATGCCCCTCTCTCTATCCCTCACCAAGGCACTTGTAGTCGGAGGCGACTCCCTTCAGCACCACGTCGAACACGGACAGCTCCATCCTCTGCTTGCGGTGGTGGCAGCTGAGCAGGGCCGAGGGCTGTGTCACCTGCAGGTACAGAAGGGGCTCCAGCAGCAGGTCACCGGCACCTCTCCTGCCTGGCTGCCTCACCACGGTCACGCCCAGGGCCTGGCGTGCAGAGGAGCGGCTGGGCACAGGCAGGCCGTCCAGGGAGAGCAGGCTGCCTCGTAGCAGGGGGGATGCCGGATGTGTCTGCAGGGAGGTGGTGTTGCTGTTGAGGAGGTCCTCGGCAGTCAGGGCAGCCAGGGAGGAGGCTAATGGAGCTGCCTCTGGTGTTGGGGGGGGCTCTGTTGGGATGTCAGGTTGGTTCAGGGAACTCTTCCCCACCTGGAGAAGATAAAAGTGAGACACTTTCGACTTTTCAGGAAAAACTCGCTAGCACAGAGGTCGGAGGACGCATTTTATGCATTTAGGCAGGCAGAGTTTTACAGTCGTTTGTATTGGTGTTTCTGCAATGATGTTCAGCCAGTTGGAAAATCTTGGAAGTGCCAAAACGAGTGTAATCAAGGAATTATTACAGACAAATGGTCAATTTATCAATAAAATAAAACCTGTGAATAATAACATATCTTCTTAGTCTCACAGCCCTACTATTGATTATTGATTATTCACCTTCTCTGCTGTCTCCTTCTTCTCTGGTGTGACGGGGGTGTCTGTGGAGCTCGGGGTCTTGGATGGGGAGCTCGAGCAATCGTAGGCCATGACAGACAGCTTACTGGCGGTGAGAAAGACATCGAAGGGGATGAAGCTGAGGTTCTTGGTGATGGTGGACTTTCGAGAGGGCCTGGCGATGCGGTGATGACTTGCACCACTCTGCTGTTCAATCTGGACGATGCGGATGCGGGCGCTGTCGCTGCCAAAGCCGCTGTCCTGGCCCCGTCCTCCTGCTCCACTGTGGCGCGAGGACGAGGGGTCCACACCTCCCGCTGCAGAGTCACGACCGCTGAGATGCTGGTGCTCCTGGCGACGCACCTTCAAGAGAGGAAACATAGAGAAGCACACTGAGGTCAAAAGGTAAACCTATTCCAACAATTAGATTTAGATATTCACGTGTGACATGAAACCCATGTTCATAAATGCCCAAATGTAAAAAAATGCATATTGATTGTTACATATTCATGACTTTAAAATGAAAGTCATGTTCATAAATGTTCAAAATGTCAGAAACGCATGTAAAATTCACATATACTATACTGATTACAGTGAAAGCTAAGTTCATATGATAACACTCAAATGACATCATTCATCAGCCATTTTTGCCTTTATGAGCACAGTTTAATGAACACACACATTTCATATTCATGAGCAAACAATCCTTTCTCAGCCACAGGAACATGGAACCCAGTCTTACACACACACACACACACACACACACACACACACACACACACACACACACACACACACACACACACACACACACACACACCCACACCCACACCCACACACACACACACACACACACACACACACACACACCCACACCCACACCCACACCCACACACACACACGTATGCATGCTTGCACACACAAACACACCCACACACACACACACGTACTGTACGCGCGCACGCACACTAAAGTGCAGCTGCAACCTCAGTAACTGCACAAACACCTCAAAACATGTGCAACAGCCTGATAAATAGGACGAACATGAGAATCCAATTTACATGAAAACGAATTATTGCTTTATCTGAAAACAAACCAAGATGCTTTATGCTTTGTTAGCATTACAGAAAAGGGATCACAGCGTCAAATAAAAGGAATGAGAGGTTCTTTGGTGACTTTTGTTTCTTGTTTGGATACTCTCTTTTACAAGAGGACACAAACCAAATAACTCGCTTGATTGAAACCATGGACAAATTGACCAAAGCAGCAGAGCATTGCATAGCCACAGTTAGAGACATTAAAGGCATGCTCCGGGGCTTTTTCTGTGGTTTTAAAATCATTTTGCACTTCTTACGATATTGGAATGTGTCTTTTTAAAAGGGGGCCTTAGCCCGGCAAATCGAATTGTTTCGTGCAGTGACTGTGGTATTATCGAAGCAGCCGGGATTTTACGCTGAGCTCCGACGTTAGCGGATGCCGGGAGAATTCCAGCCGTTGTGGCAATAAAAAGCTTTCAGTGACAGATGATATAAATCAATGCGAGTAGGTTGCCGGGTTTTCAAGCTTAGAACCAAAACAGGCCGCGTTTGCTCTGCTACCAAGGCATGCCATCCTCAGCGGGACCATGAAAGAACTCTCATGGGCTCCCATGGGACAGGCGAACGAAACAAACATATAAAACTAAATGCTACCTAGTAAATGATAAATCACTGTCCGTGTTTATGTACAACTGACACGTGTGAGGAAAACACGCATAAACAGAAGTAGCAAAAGTAGGGAAAACATTTCCATGTACTTTTCAACATTTGTCCTGAGGCAAAAAATTGCCTGCTTTAATCTTTGTAAACATTGAAGAAAGAACATTTACTGTACAGTACCCATCCCCAGTAAAAACATTACAACACTCAGTGAGGACAGACAGAGAAGAATGACTATAGACTATTCACTAGAGTGCGAGGATGGATGGATCGATGGATGGATATATGGATGGATATATGGATGGATGGATGGATATATGGATGAATGGATGGATGGATGGATGGATGGATGGATGGATGGATGGATATATGGATGGATGGATGGATGGATACAGAGCAATGTAGGTGTGCAATGTGAAGACCTTTCCCAGGCCTGTCTGTCTGACGACTGGGTCACATCAATTAAAAACACTCCCATTCCTGTTAAAGGTTTGTCAGGTGTGTCATGAGAGAGACTCAGGGCCCATTCATCAGTGTCTCCGCTACCATGTCCAATACAATTAGCCCATTATAGTGGCCAGGCCACCCCCACGTTTCTCACAGCACCGTGACCACTCATGTTTAATGGGCGGGACGTCCCTTTTAATTAGCTACTGCTGTGCTTTAAAATGGGATTATGATTAATCTAAAAAACAGGGGGGGAGAGAGAGAGAGCGAGAGAGAATTCTCAACAGACGTGTGTCCCATCCTATCCCACCCCCGTCTGCTCTGACCAACCTGCACATGGTTCCTATTATAGCATGTACTCTCAGCTGCCTCTCTCTCTCTCTCTCTCTCTCTCTCTCTCTCTCTCTCTCTCTCTCTCTCTCTCATTCTCTCTTCTTTCTCTCTCACTCTCTCTCACTCCCTGAGAATTTTAAATGTATATTATTGCTGTGGCAAAGATAGTGTTTCAAGACCTCCAGGCAAATACTAAAGCGACTGGCAGCACATTAGACAGAATGCTTGACTTATTAGATATTTCCTATTCTAAACAGTGTCATCAAAGGCTACGAACAAGAGACATATAAAACCCTGCATGCCTGCCTTCCTGCCTGTTCTGTTCTGTTCTGTTCAGTTCTGCTGGGCCGGGCCATGTTTAGGGCTTCCATACGATGTGCCCCTGTGCCAGATCCCTCTCCTCTCCCTGGCCTAATGAGCACAGGATGTGTGCACTTCTTTTTCTGTAGAAATGTAAGATTTTCCAAGCAACGGGGAGGGGAAAGGAGGTAGACCTTCTCCATGTGTATTGTGTTAAGGGGTGAAACTTGCATCAGGGTAGGGAGGTATTTAAAAAGGTATCCGGCGAAGGCAAACATCCACTTTGAGCGTGGATCCTCGTCGGAAGGGACAAATAAGCTGCGCAGCTGCTGGGAAAGACAGAGCCAGGGGAGACCACTAGAGTCTCTATCTTTCATTCTCTGTCCCTCTTCACATGCATTTACAATTACAGCAAATACCCCATCTTCTCTTTAACCAGAACTAACAGAGTGCCCGCTAAGCACATTCTTGTTCTATATATAGATGTTCTTACAAGTGGAATGAGGGATAATGGGGAACATGATCGGGGGCACAGAGGAAAAAGGGACAATATAAACAGATAGGCGGGAACGGGCATGTGTACGTACGCAAATCTTTACAGCACATAGAGAAAGAATTTGGTGTGGTCTAGTATGTCCCACTCATTGAAATTAACTCGCATACGCACGCACGCACACACACACACACACACGCACGCACGAGTACCTCTGACATATAGCACGCACATGTACTGTATGCGCAAATAATAGTTTATGTTTTCAACCAATTTATTCATTGACAGAAGGCAATAAATTCAGAATACAAACATACATTGTAGCTACATGCTTGGTCCCAGATGAAATCCCCCTTTCCAGCCATTACTTTCTATTATATTATTATATAATGGCTGCACTGAAGCGCTGTTTCCAGATCCCAGTGCAATCACTCTCTGGACACACTTGATCATGATCACGAAACGTGCACACACACACACATCTACACATTCCCCAATCCCCATTGGCCAATCATGAGGTCATCCCTCAGAGTCGCTAGGCAGAACATTCTGGAAAATGGAGGAAAATCCCCAAAGTGTGAAACCACGAGTCTCCGAAGTGCCAATCACATCAGAGCGCATCTGCACGACTTCTGACCCCTATTTCTGTCAGTGTAACTCATAACAGCTTGGCTTGGAGTTAGGATAATGTGCGGAAGCAAATGTCATATCAACCAAATGCCACCCGTTTGCGGTGTTGGCTGGCCGGTGGAATATGACTACATAACTTCTACATCTGAATACCCCATTTTCAACATGATTGTTTCCAGCTGAATCACAATTAGGTCACATAATTCAGGTTCCGGGATTAGGAAACATGAAAATCCGGATGTGTTAGGATGGTAGGGCAGGCAATGCTAGGCAAAATGTGTAGAATGTGATCAACGTCCTAAAAGAGGAGTGTTACACTGTTACATTATGCAAAATGGATATGTAAGTAGTCAAGAGTTCAGACGGAAGGGTTGTTCAGCTTTGTTGAGCTTAGTGACGTGATGCATTAGAAAACAAAATAAATACTATACAGTATTACTCGGATGACAAATCCTTCCAAAAGTGTACTGTAGGAGTAGTTCACCCCCCAAATGACTTTTTTTCTATTGATTTCTCACGTCATGGCTACTTTAATTCATGGATATTTTTTTGTATTTGTCACATTCCTAAATCCTAAGAATGTGATTATAGTAAATGTACCCCCGTTGATTCCGGATGGGAACCCAAATGCATTTGGGTCCCCATCCGGAATCAATGGGGGTACATTTATTGTAATACATGTTTTATCTTAGGAATGCGACAAAAAAACGAAAGATATTATTGAACTCATGGCGTGAGTTATCAATAGAAAAAAAGACATTTTGGGGGTGAACTACTCCTTTAACAGTAACATACGCCATAATTATTTTAGTCTTTTTAGTTATGGTACAGTAACAGCCTCACTAAGCATGGCTTAAGGACACAAAACAAGTAACAAATTAGACCTATGTATGAGTGCACGCACGAACGCATGCACACACACATGCACTCAAACTGTGGTTACAACATCCCACGGTACATCCCTACTGAGTAAGAAAGGGTCTGGTGGTGACATCATCAAAGAAGGACAGCACTGCACGAAAAGGTCACTCCGGTGTTATCATTAGGAAGTGACAACAGCACTAATTGCAGAAAAGGTTCAAGGCAATGGTGAGGATTACAGCTGGGACATCAGTGTTGAGTGGTAGAGGTCAGTGTGGTTACATCATTAGGAGAAGTACTGTACATGGATGCTGAGCTAATGGCTTGAGAAAGACAATGATGAGTGGACAGAGTCATGACAAGGAGCAGACCTTAGCAATAAGACCATGTGGCCTGTGAGTATTTTCACTAAACTTTCTGTTCCTTCTATGTAGGCCTACTGTAGGTAAAAATGTCTGCCCATCCCCTCAAGCCACATCATCAAAGTAAGAACTTAAAATATCCAGAACAATTAACTTCAGTGACCACAGTCCAATATTAGGAGCTTGAATGAAATACGGGGACAAAATGTTAGAAAATGGAAACCACAAGCATTGTAAATCATACAAATTACAAAACAGTCCTGGCAAGTGAGGTCAGGTCAGTTTGTAATTCTTACTACGTTCATCTGAATCCTTCTGTGTTCTTGTAACTAGATTTCCAATTAAACAGCATGGAAGCATACACAGTAAATCTCTCTGCCGGTCCTGTTCAGCTGAGCTACTTAGCCTGAAGATTGTCTGGATGGAAATAAACTCCTGTATCTTGACTATATCAGAGTTTACAGGTTAAGCTCACGCTGTGCTGCTTGCTCTATTGTTTAGTGGAACCATAAAGCCTAAGGCAGACCTCTGATGGAAGAAAACCCTCAATGCAGCAATACCTCATTTTCATCAAAAATAATAACAATAATACTTAACCAAATGCCATAAAGACCACAATTGATTCTGTTATTTTCTGGCAAGGGGAGGGGGGAGAGAGACATTTATAATATGAAGTCACTTCTCTTTGTAAGCTTTAACGGCGGGTCTCAAAGCAACAAGGCATCAAAGGCAGTCGTTTAATACATTGAACTTTGTTTCAATAACAAAGGCAACCTGCTATGCACTTCAACTGAACCACAACAAAGCGCCAATGAAGGGTCGCGACCCCTGAGCTCACAAATGGATGCCGAGCCCTTCGGAGTCACTGTCAACTGTACTTTAAATGCGACGCACACCAAAGCGCAGGACAGGCGAGCGGGGGCTTTTTTTAACGAGCTCCCACCGCAGAGCACAGAGTGTGTGCGGATGGTTCAACTGCTTCAGGGTACAACAGCATGTTCCTCAACAGAACATGAGGGGGAATGTGCAGAACTGTGCCTGGTCATCTCTCCCTCTCCATTTATTACAGCCCCCTCTGTACTATCTCTCTCTCTCTATGGTCGTCTCCTCTGGACATGATAGAATAAATAACAGCCTGATAGTTTCCCTTTCGTGTCAGGGGCTTTTTTGTTCTCCTGATGCTACGCTGTGGACAGGGGGATAGTAAACATCCGGGTGACAGGAATAGTTCAAATATGTTGACATTCTTAAAGCAGTGGGTCAGTCGGAAACACTGGGTGTCGATATTGCGACATAGCATCTGTTCGACGGTCTATTCTTTCGACGCGGGTGAATGTTAACCTGGTGAAAAGCTAACCTGCCGACGCGGGTGAATGTTAACCTCTATGCCTAAACCTGACCCAAACCCTAACCTCAGTAACTGCGACGCGGGTGAATAGAATGAGATTTCCCCGGAAACACTTCCCACCCAATAGAGAGGGACGGAGATGATAGGAAGAAATTATAATTTGGATGAATGATTTGGAAAAGTCAAAATGTCATAGTATGACTGCAGGCCAGGCTGTAATGTAATAAGTAAGTAAAGAAGGAAGGAAGGAAGGAAAAGGAAGGAAGGAAGGAAGGAAGGAAGGAAGGAAGGAAGGAAGGAAGGAAGGAAGGAAGGAAGGAAGGAAGGATAACCAATGGCACACCTAACAAAACAGGACAAAAGCAGAGTAATGTTAATTACATGACTCATGGTTTGGATTTATGGTTTGGACAAACCATGAATACAGAAACAAAGATAAAGCCTGTCCCTGTGCAGGGTGAGTCACTGCGCTCCATCTGGGCAGTTAGTGCATGCTGCACAACAAAACGCTGGCTCCTGGAGATGAAACAGCCAGGGCCTTCCTTTTAGAACTTAAATGGCCTTCAAAACGTGTTCTCTCCGACATAAGTATTTGGCCCTGCATGCAGCCTTGGTTTGCTTACAAATATTTTGCCACAAAAACAGCGCAGATGGCAATCTGCTCAGTGTTAACGGGGTCCACTTCCAGAGCTCTGACATGCAGCAGGCTGCAATGTGGTGCTCAACACACTGAGTTCAAGTTCCAGGCCTTCCCAGCATGACACCAGACCCTGTGAGAAGCTCGCCAAACCATCCATACCCGGCTCTTAATCTTCTGCAATCCACAGCGATTTAAGAGAGCTGACAGATACCACCATTGGAGGTCCTACTGCTTCAATCTTCCACAGCAAATCCAGCTGGTCCAAACCAAACCAAACCAAAACCCTGATCCGGCATCCACCAACCAAATCCAAAAAGTTAGTTTTGGGGTGAACGTGAGGACATGCTGGATTACACTGTATTTCTACAATTACACACCGGGTGTTTGAGCACTGCAGGACACTGCAAGACATACGACTCACTGCAGGAAGACATTCAAAAATGTCAGAAGGCAATTGCTAGATTAACGCCACGGCTGTGTTAGTGAAAACAAACAGAGAAGGGAAAGGGAGCGGAGCATCATGATGTAAGCCTTCAGAAATGATACACAGAACATCTCGACTGGTCCAGCATAATCTCTTGGCTGGGATCAGATGCTGCCGAACCGACTTTATCTCCAAAAGCTTCCATCGTTACTGATAAACAAGATATCAATCACCAGATAAACAAAACAGGAACTATAAAAATATGAAAACTTTGATGATCAAGTTATCATGAGTCAACAAGCTGAACTTGGCAAAACAGATGGTATCCAAGAATGGATAGATGGCTTTTATATATATAAAAAAAAAAATCCTTTATCATCAACCCCCATATGTACTGTACTTTATGTCCCTGTACAATAGAAACCATATTCTTGACATTTCACATCGTTTGGTGACATTGATTAGACTGAAGATGAAGGCCAGATGTGGATAAAGGTGTGATGGTGAGATAGAGTGAGATGGAGAAAAGGAGTGCAGGAGGGGATGGGGGGTATAGACACACAAAAAGCACAGGAGGAAGAGTGGGAGCAGGCAAAATACACTTAGTTTGTGTGTGTGTGTGTGTGTGTGTGTGTGTGCGTGCGTGCGTGCGTGCGTGCGTGCGTGCGTGCGTGCGTGCGTGCATGCGTGCGTGCGTGTGTGTGTGTGTGCATGTCATTTCTTAATTTCCGTGATCCCAGCCTCGGCAGTATCAGAATCATCATCAAGCATTCTCTCTCTCTCTCTCTCTCTCTGTCCCCTTCTCTCTCCCTCTCCCCCACTCCCTCCCTCTTTCCCAGGCAGTGTAGTAGAGAACAACTGGCTCTCATTAGCCATCACCATCTCTATTTAGGTTTGAGATTTGTGCAGGGGTAATTTTCTAATCTAATATTCAGGCTCCAGTGTTTATACATGCCGAGGGTCCCTGAGTGAGGTGGGCTATGGCGCTGATGTTGGCGGTCATGGTGTGAGAGCGACTGAGTGAGGAGCGAAGAGTGTGTGTAATAGACCAGTGGTTCCCAAACCTTTAAGCCTGTGACCCAAAAGAGAAATTCAACGTTTGCACATTTTTCTTTGATTTCTTCATGAAATAAAAAAAAATAAGAGAATCATTGATTTTTTTTTTTTTTAAACTCAAAATTTTATTTGCAATTTTCACACATGCATCCAAGTACAGGGTTCACAATATTCATTTCAAATGTCTCTTTTCAGTCCTTTTCAAAGTTCGGTGATGGTGTCATCCTGATGTGTTATACAGTCCATTTTTGAATTTTGTTTTTAATTCATGAAAAAAATTGCTTTTTTGCGAATGTTAATTGAAAATATTCTGAAATAATAATAATTAAAAACAATTTGTAGGAAACTAAAAATAAAGGGACTCATAAAAATGTGTCCGCCACCCACAAAAGGGTCCTGACCCAGTGTTTGGGAAACACTACAATAGACAGTGGGAGGAAAGAAGTGAAATGTGCTTTTGTTGTGTATAAAAGTATCTATGGGGGAGTCTATGGTGCAGAAAATGAGCAACTTGCCAAGACCGCTGACCCATCATCTCTTCAGTCAATGTTTATGTCTGGAGGGTAAAGCAGAGTGGCTCTGCACCACAACTATCCCTCACTCTCTTTCTCTCTCTCTCTCACACACACACACACACAATCACCCACACGCCGGCACAAGAAATCAACACAAACATAGTCTCACACACATGCCACGACTCAAGACATGACATCCCGATACACAACGTGGCAGCATGGAAGTATGCAGCTGGCTGATGCTCATGTTTCAGTCTGGCCCTACAGTTCATCCACAAAGCTGTTCAACTTAATGTCATTAGAGTTGGGCTTTGTGCCTCCAACCAACAAGACAATAGAAGAGCCTTCAAACTGCAGAGTCTTCAGCACGGCTCTACTCTTCCTCCAGAGCAGACATTGAAGCCTGCTCTTCAAACAGGAAGAGGAGAGATGCCTTCCATGAGACCGCCATGTCTGTGTTCTCTGCTTTAGTTACGGGGTCACAGGGAACCAGCAACGGCAGGGAAAACAACGACGACTCAGGGAGAGATGGGGGGCTGCTGGGAGCAGGACGGGGAATGAAAGAAGTGGGAGAACATGGGGGAAGAAAGGGGGGAGATGAGCCCCAGGTGGCCTGCAGAGGACTGTGAGCGATGCGGTTCCGATCAACGTGTACCCTGGGGAACGAGTGCATGCACATACACATATGGCGGTACAAAGACACACGTGCACGTAGGCCAGCTTGCATACACACAAAACTGGGAATTTGTATGTGAACGTTGTACATACACACACATTCACAATGCCATGAAGGCGGGAGGAATCCTGGCGCTTTGTCTATTTACAAAGCTGAAATTAAAAGAGGAGAATTTAAATAATGGTCCTTTAATTTATCTCTGGATGTGCTCCCAGGGTTCCCAGTGCTGCATGTCGGCCCCTCAGAGGAGGATGATGTAAGACCCCCCTGTCCCCTGATCTAGGTTAGCTGGGAGGAACTCGATATAAGGGGGGACACCCAAGGGCAAGGCTACAGAACCGAGTGGCGTAGATTCAACCCGACCCTGGATCAGTTGCGAAGAGGAAAAAAGCAGTAAGACTATGCAAAAAGAAAAGAAAAAGAAAATGAACCCCATCTTCAGTTTTTCAAACACATTGAATATATCAGACAAACAGGGTTCAAGAGGACATGTTGGATGAAAAGCTCATTCAAGTGCTCTGAAATACGTGAGGACTAAACTGGGATTTGTGACTAAGGTTAAACAGGGTGGAAAACCTCACTTCATACTGCATCTAATGTTAGCATAATGTTTTTTTCTGCATTACCTAGATCCATCTGCATTTCAAACTACTGCATCTTAAATACTGTATCTTAAGCATATATTTGGCATTTTCCACAAAAGTTCGAAAAATTTGTAGCGTGCTTGATGATTTGTGTTTGACATGAACAACTGAGCCCAGCTGAGCCTCTGGATTAGCTTCGAGCAGGCAAACTAAAACAGGTGAAGTATAAAATCCAGCGCACCTCTTGAGTATCTTAAACATGTGAGCTATGTTTTTGAGCCAGATATCTCCAGTGGTTATATGGCACCTATACGAGCATGTCAGTCATTGGCTCGGTCTAATTTAGGTTTCACATGCCTCTATCAGGTTACAAGGCCACAGTCACAGGCCTTAAGCAATGACAAAAACATCACTCATCTCACCGAGAGCTTACACATCCATAGATAGGAGTTAGAGTAGAGCTAAAAATCTGACTGCTTCATACCGTACAAGATACACATGAACATATGATCAGCATGTGATCAGCTTTGTTATAATTTGGTTTCTAATGAACTATTCTGTCACGCTGGACTGCGACACTCGGATGAAGCTGTGAGTTCAGTTTAATGTCTGATTACATGTTTGGCAAAGTACACTGTACTGATGTGAGTGCTATATGTCTGCGTACTTTGTTGATAGTTCTAGGTATTAATCAAATAAGACCTGAGGGCCCGATTCTACTAATTCTAAATCAGTAGTTCTCAAACGTTTTAGTGCCAACGACCCCCAAAATGATATGTATTTGGCCACGGACCACCATCTGAAAATATTTAAAGATATACTGTTCCTGAAAAAACATATGTTGCTATAATATATACTGTAGCTCAAATCTAAAATGACACGGATACTTTATTAATGGCTTAATAAGTGTTTCTTTCAATTCTGAAAAAGAAAAATGAATAAAATAAATTAACATCCACTTTAAAGCACAATTCACAATTCGCCATTATCTTCATTTAATATGTTCCCAACTCCTTTGGGGTGTTTTATTGTCACAGTATATTTGCACATACTACAGAAAGTGAAATTAGGAGCAGTGAGCATTAATGTCTTCGCTAGACCAAACTATTTGTATTACTTCTAAAGATTATGTCCAAACATCACACAAATCGGTACACATTATCTCTATGGTCATGTGATCAACACAAATCTGTCCCATTTTTTATATTCCATCCTGATTGGCTAAGATTCGCAACTAAGGTTTGCAGGAGTGGCAAGTTTTGAACAAAATGCCTCAAATCATGAACGCAGCCTCCGATTGCCGTATCAGGCCGAGGTACAAATGCCACCTTTTTCACATTGTCCTGTTATAGCTCCACCAGGAAACTGATTTTTGCTAAACACATTTTTTGTTTTTGATATTACATATTTTGTCCAAACATCACGCAAATGGGTACACATTATCTCTACAGTCATGTGATCAAGACGGATCTGTCCGATTTTTAATATTCCATCAACATTGCTGGCCCACAATTGGATCTGTCCGATTTTTAATATTCCATCAACATTGCTGGCCCACAATAATCTACCTGACCTGACGGAGACCTGTGCTCCGAGGAGCACTGTTTCTAGTTATTATAACAGCACTCATCTGGGTAGTTTAGTATTAACATGTATATGAAAAGCTGTCTCCCAAAGCCAGATACACACACACACACACACACACACACACACACACACACACACACACACACACACACACACACACACACACACACACACACACACACACACACACACACACACACACACACACACACACACACACACACAAACACACACAGAGAGAGAGAGAAATCGTCCGTGCCCCATCTGAGTCAGATGGTGAACATAATACTCCTCATCACCTGTTATTCTAGGTGGAAACTTGCTTATACAGGTGTGAACCAAAAAACTCTCACCTTTTCCCTCTCTTTCAGACAAAACCTCAGTACCAGTCCCAAAGAGTTCTATGGTATGTGTGTGTCTGTACTACTTGGCCCGGTGTGCCCTGCTTTTACTAGTCCCCAGGGTCTGTGACCCCATTTCCCCTGCAGTCCGAGAGAGAGAGAGAGGGCACCCCGTCTCCTCCTCACCTGAGCCGACACCCGATCTCAGGGTTCATGGCGGGGACCCGCTGCCGTCTTCTGAAAGGCGGCGTTTGTTTCTCCCCTCTAATAGAATTCTAACCTCCGTGATTTTATCTGGAGTTTTCACGCCAATTTCGACAAAACCGATTTGAGGGTGGGGGGTAAGGAGGGGGGATTCAGCTGCTACTGATCTCAAATAGATTGAGTTTCCGAGGGGGCCAATTTAAGAATGTGCCAGGGTTTATGCTTTGAGAAGGGAGGGGCAGGTGGGGGTTTGAACTGCTCTGTGGCACTCAGCTCTGGGAAGGTGAGTTGTTTTGACTGGCTGTCAATTAGCAGTTGATTCACGTAGGAGGGGTCAGTGAGCCCCGTGTGCACCAAGAAAAAAAAAGATATGGTTTCATAACAAGAGAAGGGGAGCGAGATGAACGCTGGCTATAAAAATATGTATGTTTAAGATAAGCTGAAGCAGTGGTGCTTACTTAACAGATGTCAGGCCAGCCAGAATGGAAAGGGAGATGGACGCGCAGGGAGCCATATTTGTTATTACTCTCGGCAGCAAGTGGGTGAATGAAAATAATGGCAAATGAGTGGGAATGGAAGAGGGGGTGGGGGTGACTGAGAAGGGACCTGGGTCAACAGGCAGGTTGAATGGTTTGGAGCTGACCTCTCAGGGACTTAAGCTCCTACATTTAGACTGAACACTAGAGATCGAACCGGGACCCAAAGCAAACATAGAACAGACATGGCTCTGTCTCCTTGCCTCACTCCATCACGTCTTGTCCCTCTCTCAGTCTCCATCTCCTTAGCTCTTGTTTCTCTCTATGTTCCGTCTCTCTCACCTCACGTTCTGTCATTTCACTATTCGCTCTCATGCTGTCCCTTCTTAACACTGCATGCACTATTCT
>NC_137811.1:52194817-52209817 GCF_963921795.1 Nannobrachium achirus
TAATGTTGAGTCTGTCCAAAAGCAAAACCCCTTCCCCTTTTTTCAAATTGGAACAGGTGAAAGGGGAGTTTTGATTATATGATTGGTTCTAATTTCTCACTGGTTCTAAAATGGTTGTCTGAATTGACATTGGCAACACTGTAGAACTATTGGATGATTGCGTGTATTCTGTTAGCAGGAGGGCAGACAGGGAGTTGTGTTATTGTATTCTATTGTTCTCTTCGATCACAATCAAAAAGCCACTACCTGTTCCAAACTCATATTCCAAACAATGTCAATTGCCACAGATACTGATTTTATTTGACAGCAGTGTGTCTAATGCGCTAGTGGGGGGTAGACAGGCTGTTGGCAGAGCAGACTGTGAGTGAAAAGAAACAGCCTTTGGGAGTGAATGTGTGCTGCACTGTGGAGTCAGACCACGCAGTACTAAAACAAACCACTAGAGGGCTCTGCAGCATGTGGAATGGAAGCGTCAGGCTTGTACAAAGCAGGACATGCCACAGCAGACTGGGTCTTTAGTCACACTGACCTCCTGGATACGGGGGCCAGGGCTGGGCCGGGCCGGGGGACAGATGTGTCTGCCAAAGGACTTACGACATCCAGCTTGACGGATGGTCAAATAGTTTTAAAAAGGGAGTCCAAAAAGCCCAAAGCCAGACTGTGTTTTAGTCATATTGACCTCCATGCTGCTCTGCAGAAAAACACAGAGTCCCTGACCTCAGCGTTACTGGAATAACTAAGCATAATGATACCACCATTAATATACTGCATAAATAGTTTTAAAAGGTAACAGAGATGTTTCAACCAGCTTCATGGCTTCCATTGTCAGCGTTGGCTCTGTGTTTGTTACGTTACCTCAATTTGAATAATTACAATGATGATGGATTTATGCATTAACTCTCTGATGGTTTATGTGTGTGTTTCATCATCAGCCAATAGTATTCCTCGTTCTCGGCCAGCTGACCAGCTGACTGACCAGGCGACCCTCAAAAGAGCTGCTGACGATAGGCGCAGCTCTTGGTCCTGAACCCAGGTGAACTCTCTGCGTCAGTCCACGGCCTCATAACAGAATCAAGCCATGAATCATTACAAGCAAGGGTGAGGGCTCAGAGATCGACCTCAGATCAGAACCAGATGCACGTCAGGCACCTCCCGAAGATTGACTGTCTAAAGAAAAAGAAAGAAAATCCCACTTCCCCTTACCCACCCAGTCAACAGACACTCTCAAGAGAGCAAACACATTCATTTCCTATGGTGGTGAATACACAGCCCCAATGGAACAGTAGATTTGAAGGAATTGATAGTGACACATGGTAGTGGTTTGAATGTGTCACTGTGCGGCTTTTGGACTGGGAGGGCCGATGTTCTAGGTGCCGCTGGATGTCGACAACCTGCGTCTTTGTTGCTTGCGTGTGCAGGAGGTACAGTAGTTTGCATACCACACATCACTCCACATCGTGTCTCAGTGTATCTGCACTGGCTACCAGAAAAAAAAAGAGTAAAGATGTAGAGCTAATACCATCTAATCATTCGTATAAGTGTTAACTTAAACAAGTTATACTGCATTGAGGGTCCCCCAGGGGTCTATTTTTGGCCCACCCCCTTTATTTCTATTTTCTTTATCTTTTTTAAAATAGCCGATCTACAAGCTCATAACGCTTGAAGATCTGCTTTTTTTCCCGCAGAAATCTTATTGTGACATGCCCAGAATAGGAATGATAGGGTTGAAGTGGTTAAGGAGCCAGCTATGCAACAACTCCAACAACAGTCACTTCCCGTCTCTTATGCAGTCTGACCACGTCAGAGCACACTTACAGAAGGTACCGTGGTTTGGATACCACACATCATTCCACATCGTGTCTCAGTGGATCTGCAATGGTTACCAGAAACAAGAGTAAAGATGCAGAGCTATCTATAACCATCTAATCTTTCTTATAAGTGCGGCGCTTAAGAACCAACTGTGCAACAACTACAACAACAGTCTCTTCCTGGCTCTTACACAGGCTGACCACGTCAGTGCAGAGCACATACGCGCTCCTGTGAGTGGATGACAGTAAAATCACTCTGTTATCTTCCTTAATATCTCTCCCTCTTCCATTCCCCCCCTCCCTCTTCACTGTCCTCTATCCCTTTCCTACACTCCGCCTCCCATCCCCACCGCAGCTGGTAAATATTTTTATATTGTGTTCCATTAGAAGGCTTTATTAAGCGGTCAGACAGGGCAAATGGCGCCTGGGAGCTCCCTGTGCTGTAAACAATAGGAAGGGCTCTGAAAGCTACAGCCCAGCACAGAGCAGTAAACTAAGGCCAGATTAGAGAGACTGGCTTGTCCTGTACGAGTAAATATTTAAATATGTTAGATTCACCCTAAATATTGGTGGGAGATGGTTAGGTTAAAAAAAAATAAAAAAATAAAAAAAGGATGACATGATCTATGATGGAAGAGAGAGGGTGTGTGTGAGCATGTGTGTCACTGATGCGGTTCTGTGAAATTATTAGCACATGGAGGTACATTCAGTTGTGGCACCAACTGAATGTTACGACAAATTGAAGGACGTCATCAAGGATGAAAGGATGCGTTGTCTGAGGTGTGTGTGAGTGTATGCGTGCGTGTATCTGTACACCATGTAAATAGCTTGTGTGGCGTTTCTATTGTGAGCAACCATTTGTGTGGGTGCCAGGGTTAGTCCAATACAATAGCCTACACTTGTGACAAGACATGTCTGTGCTTGTAAAATGTATGTAGAAAAAATGTTGTATATATGAACTATATAAAGTTCAAGTTGTCACAGGCGGGCAGTGTCTAACTATGGCAGCCGCACAGACATTCCCACAGTATATGCTGTATATGGACAGAACATTTGCCACGTGTTGTCCGCACATTAACCCCGGCAACAACAGAAAGGCATTGATAATGCAAATATGAAAATATGAACACGCCCAAATGGTCCTATTTGGGAATGTACAAATATGGATATGCATAAATTGACTTGTTAATGATGTCACATGCGTCTGATGTCACATGCCTTTATGGAGATCTCTGCCAGCAATGCAAATGCCCAAAAGGACATGCATGAGAGAGAGAGAGAGAGATCAGTGAGGGATGCTCAATCAGTGAGGGAGTGAGGGAGAAGGTCCCTTTTGTGCCCATTTATGGAGATGTCTGTTTCTGTCTGTCCATGTCCCTTTTATGCATATTGATACCTGATGTCATCAGTATATGCCAATATATTTGAAATGTATATATACTATATCCAGGTGTATCCAGTTATATAAGTTAAAAATCAAACGGTTCGAAGTGAAGCGGTGAACTTTTATTCTATTTGTTCTAGAGTTATGAACTCTGTGATCTATACATTCTTTATATATTCTGGATTCTACATTCTTTATATATTCTGAATGAATGAATGATTTTATCTGGAGGGCCGAATTATCATGTGAAGCTTGACCAATCCTCAAAGTATCCAATCATCAGACCGGGAGGGACACTACCATAGAGTGTAGAAAAATATGGACGAAGCGACGCCATTGGTTTCTATGCAGCGCAAATGGCACTTTTCCACGCCTTGAAATGGGTGTCGCCATCATAGAAATAAATAGAATTGTAAAAGCACCAGAGATGCTATTGGCTGCCAACGGTCACGTGCAACGCAAGGATACTCGGGAGAATGCGTTGAGCTCTGCCGAAAATATAGCAGACGAAGAAGAAAACGTGGACCGCCCACAAGCCAGCCAGCGAAAAACAAATCCAGTATGGCTGACACAGACGGACCGCAGTGACAGTAAATGTCCGAAAAACTTTTTCATTTTACCACGGACTACAGAGATTTGTGCACCGAAAGTTTGGACTGCAGCCACCGCTAACCTGACTGGGCCGTCTAGGACTCTGTACCCCGCATTGGAAGCCTTGTTGAGGACTCTACTTTTGAAAGTGCCCGTGCAGTTCTGCAGGGTCTTATAATAATCCAGTTGTCCACTAGACTTTTCACAAAGCAAAGAGGCATTCGTCCAGAGAATTATGCATGGGTTTATTCATATTTATTAACAGGGATTTGTGATGTTTATAGGACTGAAGTTGCACTAATAGTTTTCATTCACACCTCTTAACAAAAGCTGTCAACAATGTCAATGTGACACCTATGTTAACAATGCGATTAATGTAGGAATGGATGCATTATGCATATGAATTGTCCATTGTGACTACAGTCTATGATTGTGACATGCTAAGTAGGCTACAGTAGCGAGAAGCTGGATTAATGAATTGATTCGTGAACTAATTATTGAGCTGACATTATGCAGTATCGTGGGTTAATTATTCCTACATATTAACACAACTCGTGCCTCTTAATCTGAAGGTTGCTTGTTGCCTTGGTGCCGCGCCGTTTCCTCCGTCGGCCGCCGCTATTATTTTTGAAGGGCTGGAAGGGGGTTGTTTTTGTTTTTTTGGATTATCACTTGACGGCAACGATTACGTCATCTAGTCACATGACAGTGTGAGCCGAGAAGAGAAAGATGGCTGCGCCCTGCCGTGTGTATTGTTTACATCAGATCTGGTGCAAAATGGCTCAAAATGGCTCTTTTGGATTAAATGAAGTATCTTTATGGGCCTCTCCATTGACTTAACATGGAGGAGCTTCACTTCGCGTGCACGCCCAACGTGCGTTTTAAACAAATCGCGGACATTACCGATGCGGCCGCGACCGGGGCGACATTATGTAAGTATTAATACATTTACTGTAAATACAGTAAGATTGACGGTGAGCGCTGTCAACGGCGTCATGTAGTCACCGATTTGAATGACGGTGAGGATCGTCTACAGCAGCAGAACAGTTAAAGAGGTTATTTCAATCAGCGATCGTTAACGTAAATGTGCTTTATTCATGTCATTTTTGTTTGATTGAGGTATTTACAGTAGTAGCCTACATCATTCAGCCTATTCCTCCTCTTTGATTCAGTCAATTTCATTCTGGTTTATATTTTGGAAATAAAATGTGAGATCAACCAATGCCTATTTGTGTGCGTTCCTATGCTAATTTGTGTGACATTTGTATGTGTGAATGTAAGTGCTAACTTTGTTTGACGTGCAGACTGTGACAATTATACTGTAGCCTCAGTGTCGTTTTCAAATGTTTTAATTAATACCATTTGGCGAGGCGCTAAATGTTGAGTGTTTCTTTTGTTTAGTTTTATATTCTATTATATGCTATACCACTTTATATACGAGTGGTTACTTGGGGGAAATACATTATTATACTAGCCGTTCTAAACCTACAAAAAGCCAGATAATTGCCATAACATCACGTCGCCGAAGCCTGCTATGACCAACTTCAAATTCCGACCAAGATCTCCCATACTCAGCTGGCTTCAACAACAGGTATATGAGGTGCCAAGGGATACAGGATAGCAGGACATGCAACTTATGTAAAAAGTGCTGTTTTCAGTTTCCAAAATGTTACATGAAATATTTGATAAATAGTCTGAAGTAGGCCTAATGTAAAGTAAGTCTGTGGTAGGCATACATGACAAATTATCAAGAATGCCATATGCCAATGTTAAAGACGAGTTCATAAAATAATATAGGCTTCCATTGGCTTAGAACATAGGCTATTTTGGCTGTGAGTGGCGGCAGTGGCCACTGATAATCTGTAGGCTCATGTCGATCACGGATTGATGTGGCATGCCATACTTGCACAAATCATGACGAGAAAAATAAAATAAAGACGCATTGTTTTGGTGGCGTTATATATAGGCTCTCATAAGTTGTTACACAATCGGGCAGGTATAGCCTTAATTCATAATAAATAAATACCAAGTCGTGTGGCTGATATGCCTATAAGAGTAAATAAATTATAGGCGTATTAACAAAAACGATGTTTTAACATTTATAGCCTATAATTATACAGAATTGCCTATATGTGTGTTTATTTATGTCCTCGCTCATTTTAATAGCTCTGGATTAAGAGCGTCTGCCTATATTGTACAGTGTAACCTGGGTTTGTATAATAGTTTTATATTGTAACAATGTTTATACGCCGTTGTACAAAGAAAACCGACCTACAAGCTAACAGTGCGTCGCATTACGACCAACGCTGATGAGCTGATGTGGGCAAAGGCTGATCTGGGATCAGCCGCGCCCCTGCAACTTTATCATCTATTTTAAAATAAATTGACCAAATTTCGACAAAACGCATATGATGGTGATTGAAAGGCAATTTTTAACTAGCGATAGGAACCATAAAGTATTCATGAAATGTTAATTAAGGCTAGAACACGAAAGGGGAAAATGAATGGGATCCAATGGAGAACAATTCTTTTTGCAACCGGCCGGGGGGGAAAACAGCGCAACTAGCGGCCAATCATAGGAAGTTTTACTTCCGTATTGGAGTCATTTTAAATCGGCAGAACTTGCCCCTTGGACACTACACACATATTCTGGACGTACAGGACAGATAAAACCTGTTCATTCTGAACTGAAATGGCCATATATGGACATGGGACACACATTTTGCTTTTTGAAAAAGCATATTCATTCTGGACTGATATTCTGGACGTACGGGACAGATAAAACCTGTTCATTCTGGACTGAAATGACCATATATGGACATGAGGTGACAGACATTTTGTTTTCGAAAAAGCCTGTTCATTCTGGACTGAAATGACCATATATGGACATGTTACACACATTTTGTTTTTGAAAAAACCTGTTCATTCTGGACTGAAATGACCATATATGGGCGTGGGACACACAAAGCCACTCATTGGAAGCGGTTTTCACCGCTTCAAAAAAGGACCTCAATTGAACCTTGTACCAGTGAACTGTACCTTTTCCTATGCAAACTTCTAATAAAGCCTTCAATCAATCAATCAATATGGGGTTTGTTTATGGTTATGACGGAGTCAGAGTGACGTCAGAGGTCCACCGGCCGGTCCTCCCTAAAGCCATATAGGATATACTAGTAAGACGCCTCAGGTGGACAAGCGACCTCGCGCCATGTCTTGGCCATCTGGCCAGTGATGTACAGTATATCGGACCCCTGGTACCCATATATGGAGATCCATGTATGGAGATATGCTGTGAGAGCCCAAACATGCTTACTCAGTTATTCGTTATGTGAAAGTCCTATGACATCTGACATCATACAAACAATCCCTTTTATGCCCATACATGGAGATGTCTGTAGAACCAGCCACACATATATGGGCTGTCTTGGCCATATGGATTCTGTTAGTGTGGTATGTGGCCGATGTGGCCTCCATTATGGGCATTCCCATATGAAGTCCTGTTAGATATGGGCTTAATATTGATGACATCAGGGAACTCCATGTATGGGCATAAAAGGGATTCTGTTCAGTGTGGTTCCCCTGACATCACAGTGAAGTCAGAGCATGATGTCAGAGCGGCAAACCCATAGACCTTACAAAAGTGTACACGTCCGGAGGGACGGACGTATACGGACAAGCTGTGACGGTACTGATAGTAAACTGCGACCTACGGTCGCAATATGGATATTTGGCATCTGCATTGTACAGGGCTTTTTAGATCCATACTCCTTCTTATCCACACACCACTGTTGTACTGAATTGTTTGTGTACATAAATGCTTCAGGTTGTATAAAAGAGTCTCTCTCATTAACAACTTTTTTCTGGTTCACAGAACTGCTGCTAACTGGATGCTTCTATGTTTATCACACCATTGTCTGTCAACTTTACACAACTAGTTAAGAAGAAAGAGGCCCAGCTCTTCAGCCACAATGCAAAATCTTTAATTTAAACCAACGCTTCGACTGTATCAGTCTTCAGGGCTTACAGGGATTTCCCTGTAAACCATGGTCAGCACCTCACCAACTTAGGTGTGCCCTTCTCCCTTTGTGTTTTGCTCCCAACTTTACACAACTACGCATTTCTCAGATGCTGGATACTGCTGGATGCACCAACAATCATACCGCATCCAATGTCACTTAGATCACACGTTTTCGAATGTTTAGTTGGACAGTAACTGAACCTCTGACTGCTTTAAACTGTATATCGTAACGTTACAGAGTCGTGAGCTGTTTGGCAGAATGGTATGTATCGACAAGTGAGTGCAGCAACAGTAATAAAGTGCCTAGTACTGTACGTACCTCGGCAGTGCTCTCGGGGGTGTCGGCTCCCACCATGTTGTCCCTGAGCAGCTGCTGTAAGAGCTGAACCTGGGCCACACTGACATAGAAGTCCAGACTGCTGGTCACATTCACCTCCAGAGAGTGACCACACACCACCACCTCCTACAGGAGAGGAGAGGAGAGGAGGCAGATGGGAGTTGGGAGGGGACAGAGGGTGTGGGAGTTAGGTGTGAAGGAGGTATGAAGTGATAAGTGACCGACGGAGGAGGAATAGAGGTGGTTGGGATTAAGTGAGGAAGGGGAGATTGGTGGAGAAAGCGTTAAATACAGTTGCGAGAGAGAGAGAGAGAGAGAGAGAGAGAGAGAGAGAGAGAGAGAGAGAGAGAGAGAGCTCTGAGTCAGAGAGCAAGGACCACACAAAACAACAACAGCATTGTGGGTGACCTCCCATGTCATTCTCATCTCTTTCCTCTCTTTCTCACACTGTGTGTCATTTTCCCTTGTTTCCTTCTCTCCTCTCTTCCACTTCTCTCCAGGGTTCCGCCCACAGCCAACGGTCCAGTCTGCTAACATCTAACAGGATGTCACTGACACTTTGACATTAAACACACACCAGCACATGCGCTTCAATATACTGTATCTACACAACATCATTTCTTAATTTAGGCAATACTCACCATAAACATAAACAATACTCATCAACACTCAATACTCAGCAATACTCCTCATAATCATAAACCTTCATATTACCAAATATAGGCTAATATAAAGGTTACAGTAATGCGCTTACATTATACTTTCCAAGTGTGAATAATGGTCTATATGCTCTCTTAAATCTATGTAGCTTGTTAGGAGTGAATCAAATGAATACCAATAGCATGAGCTTATTTTAAATCTGCGGTCCAGTGGTGAGCATTTTCCACATCCCATTCTGTGTGTTGTTGTACTCTTTCTCTGAATTGTTCTGACACGACAAATCAGTGTGTGTGTGTGTGTGTGTGTGTGTGTGTGTGTGTGTGTGTGTGTGTGTGTGTGTCAGTTTGCGAACTATGGATTAGCTGTTATGCATTGTCATGGGGCACGTTAGCGTGGACGGATGAGGCATCAAAGAGGCAGGAAGTCTCAGAGCGCCATGCCAGAAAGCGTCAGCTGTATAAGCAGAAAGGCTTGAACTCTGTGGGTCAAAAGCCTCCATTACGCGGCAGACTGATGGAGGAAAGCTTTCTGTAATGAGGACGTTGCTGCATGTTTAAGATGTAAAACTTAAATGCATCTGACGTCTCACATAATCAGTGTGTATTTCCCTATGAGAAAGGGTTTGCCTGGGTTACGGCCGTAATGGTAGTTAGCGGTTTGCAGTCAAAGGGCACAAGTGGTCAGTGTGGATACTGGACAAATTGGAGAAAGAATAGTATGTTCACAGGCTGATATCAATGTTCATGAGAAAATCCAAGGACTACAGAAATGTCTAGTTTGAACGTAATTAGATTTTTAACGTTACAATGTATATTTTTATAGCAACTGCGTAACTACTCTTGGGGATAATTTTATTTCTTTCAAAAAAAGTTGAGGAGTATTAAGAAAAATATTAAAATTTAGCTCAAACTGAAAAACTGTACCGACTACATACTGACCTCAACCTGTGCATTGTCAGGCGACACAGGCTTGCTAAAGATGATGGCTGGGGCAGCGGTCACTCTGACAGAGAAGTCAGTCAGGATGGGAGTCAGGATGGCCCTGCGCTCCTGGTGTCTCCTGATACTGGACATCAACACACAGAAGAACAAAATATTAGGCTACATATTACTGTATTTACGTAGGCTCTGGTAAGAGCACTTAAAAGTACCATACTTTATATAAATATAAATAAACACACACACAAACACGCACGCACGCACGCATACACACACACAGACACAGACACACACACACACACACACACACACACACACACACACACACACACACACACACACACACACACACACACACACTCAGAGTAATATACACAGTAATAAACGTATACACCATAACGTAGCATATTGTCAATTGACAGATTATTCTATTCAAAACATGGGTGTGGGGTGTGAGTTGTGAGTTGTAAGTAGTTGTACTGTATGTTTATGTGTATTTGAGAATAAAACTATTGTAATGTTTTATCTTAATTTACAGGATATATACATCGTAAGCTGTGCTATGTGGTTTTAGCAGTGCTATACTCAATATAGCTACAGTATAATGGTTTCAGTGACCATAAGGGATCACTTATTCACTAAAATTCCACCACTTCTATTTACTAATAACTTGTTATGGTTACCATTTTGTAAAATCTCTGTAAGACTGTCCCATGTGCGTACGAATGACAACTCAACACAACACAGTCAAAACCACAAAACATTTACAACTGAGCTATTGTTATGTCCTAGCTGACAAGCAGACGCACATTTCAAACTTTCACTGGCTTTTCAAATTCAAACCAGTAGGGTGAAAAAGCTGAAATCCAAATAACACACTTCAAAACCTATTTTCACTTGAATACCCGACCTGTGAAATATTTCCATAACTGGGCATTTCACATCTCTGCTGTAAAACATTATAGCTGGAAGCTTGAATATAGTTACAGAGGCAGAGTGAGACATTATTTGACAAGTCTCTATTGGGAACACCCCTTAATTGTATACACAAGCCCAAACTGAGACCTTCTCACATCAACTCTCTCCATTTCACTAATGTTCATTCCCACAATCAAGTCATATTTGTGGGAACATTTGTTAGCAGTAAAACAAATATACAAGTGGGCTTTATAAGGTGGTGTTAATTGCCACATCTGCTGCTATTAAAACAATCAAGCAAGCACAGCTTCCAATATTTATAGTTGGCTAGGATTAGGAAGGGCCCTGTTTCTAGGTGGCCTGGAGTACAGTACTTAACCAGAACCAATATCATATTCACAAATGTTACACAAATGTGCATTACCACTGCCCTAAAGGGATTATTGCCCGACACATTTCTCCTCTGAGAGGGGTTGAGGGAGGCCTAATTCGAAGGTGAAATGATCTGTGAGAGGCCAATTGGTGTTGGCTAATCTCCTCTCAGACAGGGAGTGAAACAGTGAGTGTCTCGTTGCAGGGGACAGGTGCTATCATTCACCAGTAAGGCAGGGAGGCGTGCGGCTCGGTTTACCAGTAATATGGAAGTGCCATGTGGGCAAGAGAGCTAAAGAAGAGCCCTGAATGGAAACCTGCCCCCCATGGAGGGATTTGGGTGGGGATTTGTGATTATGTTTGCATGCATGTATTTCATGAATTGTATGTGTGAGTTGTGTGCATATGTGCAAGCACACATACACAGTACATATGCACACATACTGTATATGTACTATGTAGGTATAGAACTGTACAGTATGTGCATACATGTCCACACATAATTAAATCAGTTGGTGGGTGCATACGCACATCATGCAATGGCTGTGGCATCTGCACACACAAAAAAGCAACAACCTTGCATGAGCGTGTGATGATCCTATGATTCATATAAAGCTAAGCTGTATGAGCAGTGAGTGGGGAATTGAGAGAGAGAGAGAGAGAGAGAGAGAGAGAGAGAGAGAGAGAGAGAGAGAGAGAGAGAGAGAGCGAGGCTGCCCTGGGTTGATGGGAGGAGGGGAGGTGGAGAGAGTTCACGGCTCCCTGACACTGGGTCTTTCCTAGTCTGGAACCATACTGTACTGTACACTGTGACGAGGACAGATCCTGTCAGCGGACCCACGGCGCTGGAATTTCCTCGCAAAACCTCAGGAAGCCGAGCGAGCCCACCGCTGATCCACAACTACTGGAATTAACCCCCCCCCCCTCCCCCAACACATAGACACACAAAAACTAGAGAACGATCACTAACACGCAAAGTCTCAGGCACGTGCACACATACTGTTGACATCAAAGGGGGCTAGAGCCCCTGCCCTTTTATCCGTCTGTAAAACTGCAATGCCCTCTCCAGACCATTGCAGTTTTTACTATGGTGAAAGAAATGCAAATGCCCCCTTTCCATGTCATACCTGAAGGCAGCATTCAAGAGAATTGCCTTGTCCCGGCTCTCCTGAACTTGAACGCAACATCTTATGTTGAAAGAATTGCCCTCACTGTGTAGAAATCTATGCTGTTATGCCACATCTCCACTGTTGCCCTTTTTATGCTTAGTTTAGTGTAGATCAAGTACTAAAAATAACTGACCTCCAAGCTCACAACACGTCGCAGCGCGACATGTTGTGTGCTTGGAGGTCAGCTATTTTCAATATTTTCACCAAAAGGCCCTTTTCGAAATTTCATCCCCAGCCTCTCTAATTTTCTCTGCACGTCTCTGTAAAGTCTACCACTGCAGTAAAGAATTGAGAAAGAGAGAGTGAGAAAGGGATCAATTGAGGGAGGGAGGAAGGGCAGAAGGGAAGGAAAGGTGTGAACTCTGAAAACATTGGCGTGTGTCGTGGCTTGTTACAAACGAGGTGGTGTGTTCTTTTCAGTGTGTGTAATCGCAGCAGACAAATAAAACTGAATTGGACTGCATCCCTCCTTTGTGTGTAGGAACCTTCTAAATGCAGTTTAATTACGCCTCGGTTGTGCGGCTGTGGCCGGAGTGTTCAGTACACAGCAGTACAGCCGACGTGCTTTCCCTACAGAGCTTCCACTGCTTAAAGCCGGGACAGAGCAGAACAGCGGTGCTAGCAAAACAACCTGAATAATGCAGTTTGTTTTTGGAAGCTCCCGACTGACCCAGGGAATTATAAGACAAGGAAACACCACCTTTAACTGCCGTTCAAAACCTCCTCCATAACAGCAACAACTAGAGAATACTGTTCCTGAAGAAACAGTGTGGGCTCACTATGTTGGTAGCCACTATATGCAGTAGTTAGAGTGTTGATAGCGTTAAAGTATTAATAGTGTTATAAGTGTCAAAAGTGTTTAAGTATTAGTAGCATTAAAAGTGTTTATACAATTATAAACGTTTTCCCCACTGCATTTGAGATTTTTTGGCAATTAAAAGTTGTAATATCTAAAAAAAAGTTCTGAAGATGTCAAAAATGAAAATGGGAGCTAACATGTCCTAAACAAGCTGAATGTTGTAGAGTAGGAACAGTGTTTCTAGCTGAAAGTAGGAAGGACTTTCATGTATGACATGTATGTATGAGTATGAGTTTTCTAGTCTTTGGTCATTTTATTATAATCAGGCTTTTATGAACACCCTGATCAGTTTTTTAGCTAGATTCAATATTTAGATATTTTATGTAAATGTATGGCCACATGGTACACACAGGTATGGCTGGGTCCAGGGGGTAAAATAAAAGTTACTTTTAAATATAGATCCATGAATGTCTCTTTGTCTATCTGTGCTGGTTATTTTGTTGTTAAATTACAGTAAAATAACTACAATTTCAAAATTTAACAAAATGGTCACTAGCCGTCATTTTTAATGGCGTCTTTCAGGATTCACCGCCAGAAGTCTCCATAGACTTCCATGTAACCTATAGTGCACGGATCATGCACGCCCATGCCCATGAACATTCTCCCCATCTTGAAAAATGGTATATTCCCAGGTTCCACAGGTCAGCTGCACAGGTGCAATGCATTATTGTTAATTGTCAAGTTTAGCTGCACTTGAACAACCATTCCAGGCTGCCATATCCAGCCCAAGAAACTGCAGAAACCCGGGGATTTTTTTTTTCCGCGGGCAGGGCGTGCGCATGAGGACTCCCATCTTTGCCATACCCTAGCTTTTGCTGAACTGACACCACTGCTTTGTTCCCCCATACATTGCACTGCAGCACTTTATTCTAGCAGCCCGAGCTTATTTCACACCCATAGCCAGAATACTCAGATCAATGATTTGCTGTGTATTATTGTTTGGCACCTACAGTAGTTGATCGGGTTGAGAGAGTGAGTGCATGTAGCCAGTACATGAAGTACTGTGTACAGTACACAAACTGTACAGTAAACAAACCAAAACAACTTGTTAAAATTACAGCGGAAGAAATAAGATGGATATCTGTGTTGAACATTTTAGTTTAGACTAGTTTAGTGTAGATCAAGTACTAAAAATAACTGACCTCCAAGCTCACAACACGTCGCAGCGCGACATGTTGTGTGCTTGGAGGTCAGCTATTTTCAATATTTTCACCAAAAGGCCCTTTTCGAAATTTCATCCCCAGCCTCTCTAATTTTCTCTGCACGTCTCTGTAAAGTCTACCACTGCAGTAAAGAATTGAGAAAGAGAGAGTGAGAAAGGGATCAATTGAGGGAGGGAGGAAGGGCAGAAGGGAAGGAAAGGTGTGAACTCTGAAAACATTGGCGTGTGTCGTGGCTTGTTACAAACGAGGTGGTGTGTTCTTTTCAGTGTGTGTAATCGCAGCAGACAAATAAAACTGAATTGGACTGCATCCCTCCTTTGTGTGTAGGAACCTTCTAAATGCAGTTTAATTACGCCTCGGTTGTGCGGCTGTGGCCGGAGTGTTCAGTACACAGCAGTACAGCCGACGTGCTTTCCCTACAGAGCTTCCACTGCTTAAAGCCGGGACAGAGCAGAACAGCGGTGCTAGCAAAACAACCTGAATAATGCAGTTTGTTTTTGGAAGCTCCCGACTGACCCAGGGAATTATAAGACAAGGAAACACCACCTTTAACTGCCGTTCAAAACCTCCTCCATAACAGCAACAACTAGAGAATACTGTTCCTGAAGAAACAGTGTGGGCTCACTATGTTGGTAGCCACTATATGCAGTAGTTAGAGTGTTGATAGCGTTAAAGTATTAATAGTGTTATAAGTGTCAAAAGTGTTTAAGTATTAGTAGCATTAAAAGTGTTTATACAATTATAAACGTTTTCCCCACTGCATTTGAGATTTTTTGGCAATTA
>NC_137811.1:52214817-52229817 GCF_963921795.1 Nannobrachium achirus
GACTCGGCACTCCTTGTCTCGGACAGGGACAAATTGCTAAACTTGGGTTGTCACAGCAATGATCTCTTGAGACTGATGGCTCACACAACATACAAATGCTTCTACCATACAGTCTGTGCAAGACTGTAGTAGTGGAGATACATTTAATGCTCTATATTGAAATGACGAATGATGACAGCTTCCTGTGAGCTGCTTTCAAGGAGCGTAGTGACAGAATATGTAGCATTGTGGAATGGTTCTCTGGCTTGAACGCAATAACCCCGGCAACAACAGGCAAGCTGATACTGTAGCAGCATTATACGCTTTGTATTCAATATTATCAACTAGGTCCTGGCCCAGTAGGAATCTCCAATCGATGAGTAGTTCAGCAGCTTGTATACAGCACTACATCAGCTTTCACATGTGTCTACCAGTAGTTCCAATATAATTTCTCACCTGCTGGCCATATTCCACTCCAGTGCAGGATTCTGGGAGCTCCTCTCGCTCTCTGCTGATGTTCCCCCCTTCGACCCTTCCTTCTCCGGCTTGAGCTGCTCCCACTGGGCCGTGCCGATGTTGATGGATTGGAGGTCCAGCTGGTACTGACGGTCCTCCACCTCCGAACCCGGGTCACGCAGGATGCCCAGGTTGAGTGCACGTCTAGGAGGGGGGAGAGAGAGGCAGAGAATAAGAACTAAAGTAAGATGTTTCAGAGAAAGCATCACAGTCCAACTCACATCAAAAGTCATTCAATCAATAAGCAGATTACAGTGGATATAAATGGTGTCTAAGCACAACAACCCCAATGTATAAAACATGATATGTTGTTTTTATTGTGTCATTATACTGCAGCAGACTTTCCAGGCCATTACAGAAACATATTCTAAGCAGTAGACCAGGCACCGTGTTATACTGAACCAGTAAAGAGATCCTGGCACCAGTCCCTAACCACTACTCTTCCCCTCCCTCCCAGTGCCCATTCAGTGGTTTAAAAGCCTACAGGTTTCATATTCAAGTTGAATTATGGACAAATTAAACCCTCTGGGAGACACGCAAATACCCAGAACTCAGATAAATAACCCAGCAGGCCTCAGGTGAAATCATTTGCCTTTTAAAAGGTTCTGATTTATGCCAAGTTATCATTAGCCGTAAACACTGTAAAAGATTCAGATGGACGGCACGGTAGTCTTGAGACTGGCAGTGGTGGAAAAAGTACTCAAATGTTTTACTTAAGGAAAAGTAGCAATACTGCAATGTAGAAATACTCTGTTATAAGTAAATTCTGGATTTCAAAATACAAAAAAAGGTACAAAAGTATTGGTATCAAAATGAAGTAACAAAAGTAAAAGTACTCATTATGCCGAATGTCCTGTTTTAAACATATTTTTTTAAATAGCAGGTCTACAAGCTCACAGATCGGCCATTTTAAAATGGATGAAATCAGAGTTGTCTAATCAAAGAGTTTTGCCATTGCAGGGTCAGAAACAGCGCTGGTCACGTGGTTCATTGTCACTTTAGCCCTCATAGACTTCAATGCATTCTGTAAACTTCCGGTTTGTCACTATACACCAATAGATGTGTGCGTGGAAGACCTGGCCCCTCGCGACTCTCCGTAGGTAGAAGGCTCTGGATGAAATGTTTAGAAGTGTTTAATGTATGTTTTGGGATAATAATCAATCTACTACGTTACTAGTAACTAGTACATTTTCCGGTAATTGTAGTGGAGTAAAAGTACAATATTTGCCTCTGAGATGTAGTGGAAGTACTGAAAATTGTAAATACTCCAGTAAAGTAAAAGTTGCTCGAAATTTTACTTAAATTAAGCACAGTACTTTAGTAAATGTAGTCAACACTGGAAAATGAAGCCCTTGATACCTACTGTATTGCAGTGGTTCTCAACCTTTTTCATGTCAAGGACCCCCAAATTGACATTGGCCCACGGACCCCCATTTGAAAAGATATGTCGGGGACCCCCATAAGAGAAGGTTTTTACAGCTCTAGCAGTCAATTTTAAGGACCCCCTGGTTGACATGCATTAGGCTACGGATCTCTGGGGTCTCAGAGAAAGAAGAAGCCATTAAATGGTATTTAATGGCTTCTTCTTTCTCTGAGACCCCAATTTATATTGTAAAATATATATGTATATTGATGTTAATTTAACTCTGAGCGGGTACAAATGTACATTTGTACACTACCAGAGTTACAGACCCATAAGTCTATTTGGTTCCTAACAATCATTTAGCTGGGGACCCCAGGAACTCCCTTGAGGACCCCTGGGGGTCCCCGGACCCCACTTTGAGAACCAATGCTGTAGTGAAGAGAGCAATCATCGGGCCCGTCAGCGCCATGAAGTCAATGATGTCATGTATTTTGCTTTGAGGGACGCAATCCTGACAAATTCACCAGGCAAAGAAGAATAATCAAAATTCAAACATCTGCATATGACATCAGGGCCGTTGGCTTCATTATGATATGTTTATTTGTGCTGGTGAATTCAAATGAGAGCTTTAACAGCACAAATAAGGGGCTTAAAATGGCTACAGATGTAGTGGCAGGATGAGGAGTTTTATTTGTTTCGGCAATGTCAATGGCAATTTTCTTACAGCGTCTACCCTGCACTGGGAAGGCCTCAACCAGAGCGTGATGTTATGACAATGCGCACCAAGTACAAAAACAACGGCAATGGGAGATCAGAGGTGTATAACTGGATTTAGCTGGATTTGTTGACATACAAACAACTGAAACAGATCCCTAATCAACATTTGGAGCCACATTTATCAACAGAGAAATGATATAATTCAAACCAAGAGCCCTGTAACGTTTGGGTGGGATGTGTCAGTCTAGATTCATTTGGTCTTTTGAAACCGTACCTCCATGCCCGCCCCCCTCTCTATAACTGTATTTTTCACATTAAACAAACCGCAGTTACCTCATCCACTGTCCAAATTATCTCTTAACTTCAGCTTATTTGGGAGACTCTCTTACTCATAATCAACATAACATGGGAGTCTGCAGCCAAGACTCCACATTGCTGGGCTGCAGGGTCATCTCCAATGACATAAATAAATATGATAAACATTTGTCTTGGTCATGTAGCCAGTGGAAACCGCCGTGATTTAATATCAAAAGACATATTTCAGCCAATCGCAGGAAACGAGAGAGCTTCGTTTCTGACAAACGAGAAGGGGAGGAATTTTTGGAAGTTCCCCTTGGGGTGCAATAATAATTGGAGCCAGACTCTCTTGTTGTACACGCGGGGGGAAAAACACTGGCGCGTTTGACATATTTGATTGGTCATGTGAAGACCACACCGTTCGGCCAAGAGGAATCAGAGAAATGTCCTGGGAAAGCACGGCCAGAAGCACTCTGCCCACCGTCCACACGGCAGAACTTAAAACATACAGAGCAGGGCAGGTGGAGCACACCCTGCTGCACCCTCTCACATGACATTATCACACATCTGCCTGCTGCTGCCATGTGGAAAATACGGGGAAAATTGAAAATAACAAGTCATAAATTACATATGCTCTCGGGAGGGAGGGAGGGATGAATGGATGGATGGATGGAGGGGTGAGGGAGAGAAATAGAGAGTTTTCTCAAACATGAAGTAGTTAGCTCGGCCCCTTGTTCCTGAGCCAAACCTTATTTTAATTGCAGGAAAAGACCGCAAAAACATTATTTTTACGACAAAATTCAGCTATTTATAAAAATGGATCAAAAGCTCTCAGCAGTATGAAAGTTCTGTTTCATGGCGTTTCGTGGCTATTATTTTAAAAAACACTTCTTTTTCTGACACAGTTTAAACCCAATTTAAATCCTAAAAGCCACTGGGCTGATTTTGCATCAGAGCTGAAATATGAGGGCTTCTCTCCAACATTATTATGGCTCAAACTCAAAGCCTCTAATTCAAGCCCTCCAGTGCGAAAACGAGGACAAGATTGTCAAGACATGGCAGTGATATGCTTCTAATCTAGACCATTGGGAGAACTGTTCATTGTTGCTTCATCATAGGCACACAAGAAAGAAGTAATAAATAGATAATGTCCTGAACTCTGTAGAAGAGAAATTATGCAAACAAGTTAACAAATGGGCAATTAATTACAGTGCATGTTCTGTTCTCCATTTTGCATTCCATGGGCCCATGCTTGCACTGGGCAGAGAATCAATCATAATTTGTATTAGGCGAGAGTGTGGGAGGAATGGGTGCTTTAACATGCAGCAGGTTTGGAATGGTGTTCTGAGGTACTAATAGGATACATGGTAGGATGCACACAGAACACATTAGTAGCACACACACACATTAACACACGCGCGCACGCACGCACGCACGCACGCACGCACACACACACACACACACACACACACACACACACACACACACACACACACACACACACACACACACACACACACACACACACACACACACACACACACACACACTTCTAACACACAGTTCTATGCCTCTAGAATAGGAGTATCTGCTACTGCACATCACAGTTCTGAGATAAGCTCCTGGCTTGAAATGTGTGTGAAAGAGTAAAAAAAAAAAAAAATAACAGGACAGAATTACATCAACTGAGAAGCCTACTGCACAAGGAATGGCAAATAAGTGAGAGGAATTGTTGAAAGAGTGAAAGAAGGGAATCCTGGGAGGCCTCCATTTCCATGCAGAGGTTTTGAAGGTTAGCCGTGGTTCAAGGTAATAAAACAAACCACAGTGGGATCTGGACTGGGTCTGAGCGGCTGGCGGTACGACTGTGGGAGCCATGGGCCGGGGTTCAGCCCCCTCCAGAGGGACTCCTGTGGGGCAGGTTCTAGTATCGTGGCCCCTGGCATTAACAACCCCCGCTGCCCCTCCCCATCCCCTGCTCCAGGCCACAGGGGCAGGAAGCAGCAGGGTAATACCAGGCCCACCGGCTTCTGGATCTCGTCACTCTGAAACCCGCAACCTGAACCCGCAACCCCAGACCTGTTTTTCACTCCATTTCCCCAGCAATCACATGCAATACATGTCTGCTTACACGTTCAGCGGGGGCAGGAGTATGTGTGAACGCGCGCGTTCGTGTGTGTGTGTGTGTGTGTGTGTGTGTGTGTGTGTGTGTGTGTGTGTGTGTGTGTGTGTGTGTGTGTGTGTGTGTGTGTGTGTGTGTGTGCGTGCGTGAGTGAGTGAGCGCGCTTGTGAGTGAGGCGGGCCCCCTGTTTCAGTTCTCCTGGTAGAACATACATACTGAGTAGAAATTTCATTCAGGTCTCAGGCTTAATTCAGCCAAGTCAAGCTAAATTAGCTCGGTACACAGACGTGCTGTATTTCATAAGGGGTTCTGTGTTCTTTGTTCTGAGTGGACCCCAACTACTGTATATTTGAACTGAAGGAGTACATACTGCATTGAAATGCTAACGGTGCATGTCTTTTTTGCTGTGTCGTTTCATTTAGCGCTGGGGGTCGCTTCCACTTTGTTTAAGCCGTAAAGTAATATCCATGAAGTAAAGTACTCTGTAAGACCAGCGTCAACTGTATCATTCATCCACAAATTCTACAAAAGCCAGTGCTCAGCTGTGGTCGTAATATTCTTTCTCTGTGGGTGGATGTGTTATTAGGCAACCACCATTAGCACCCAGCATCTCCCCTATGGTATTTCTGCCCTTGGAAAGAGCTATAAGCGAAGCAGCACCTTTTTCACTCAACTCACTATGACTCCCAACAGCCTAGATCAGAATCCCCTGGGCCAGTACAGTACGTGCGCCGAGGGGGAATTCATATGCATTATGATTCATGAAACTTGCAATTACTTAGTAAGTTAAGCACCCAGACCGACGGTGGTCCAGTCTCAATTGCCAAAAAACTCGGCGACTTCTGAGCGGTGGATTTATGACCCCAGTCAAGTCCAATTGCTGTTAATTTGCATCTACCAATTATAGTAATTAGGGCTCTGAATTAGAACGCTGAGCAGCCCTGAGATTGAGAGGGGAAAATGATGTCGTGGAACACGGCGAGTCAGCAGAATGGCAGATTCAGTCACCCGCATTTTTTTAAACAGCTACAACCTACAGAATTTCTGACGACTTAAGCACATTTAATTGAAGTCGCAAAGACAGAAAAAATAAAGCAAATGTGTTCTTAAAGCTGCAACAATGCTCCACATTTGTCAGTGCTGGCAAATTAAAGCTACTGTACTTCAGTTTGTATTAAAAGCACCACATACTAATGTTACAGGCACCATTTTGAATCCTTCTGTTCCTTTACCTCTGGAATAGAGCCACACCAAATAAGAAACCAGTTTCTTACTAAGTCCCGATGTGCTATCACATGTACAAGAGAAAAGCATCAATAATGTATTCTATTTAAGGACCAACAGCATTACTCATCCCCAAGGCTGCTCCCAACAGGAGCCTGTTATTCATTAGGCTGATTGGGCTTTAAAGACACTCATACTTGACCAATTATATCATATTTACACAAGATCTTAGGAGGAAACTATTACTTGTATATACAAGCAAGGTTTAGTTCAAGCTTATACCACCCCTATGACAGTGGTATAAGACAGTAAGGAGGACAGAGCACTACTGTAAAGGCCCTCTGTTTACAGTGACATGGTGTATACTAAAAGTCAGTGTTTGCACTGTGATTTCAACATCTTAATTGCAGGAACCATTTGTCTCCCATGGCGTTTACATGTCAGAGAAGCTCCAGGGTTATAAACATGGCTGCGATGGACACGTTGTTCTGAAGACACTTTCTAACATATGCTTGCCATGATGGCCTGTTAAAGCTGTCAGTCCACTCCATGTAATTTATAGGTCCATCTTGCTCCAATTCTGTCGTTTCTGCTCACTTAAAATGTTCCTGTTAAGAGAGGAGATGATCTGACAATCATTAAGATTGAGGAGTTATTTCATTTGGCTTCATTCACAGGAATTCACAGATAGAAGTGTCTATTTACATGAGGTTACTCTTTTTTTTCATCCAGTGCTGTAAACAAATGACCTTATTCCGAAATGATGAAGTGATTCATTTATTAACGCCAGCCTGAGTCATTTTTCAAAGGTATACAGTATCACACATACTTGGCTGTTGACCATTCCAAATGATGATGACCCTCACTCCCCACACAGATCTGCTGCCTTTGTTCTACCTTGGAGAGCTCTGCAGTGTGTCTGTGCTAACAGAGCTACAGTTACCAGTCACTGAAACAAACACATGTTGTCCTCATTCCCACTGACTCTGCTCTGTTTTACTTTAACACATGCACCCGCATGCGCATCCGCAAAGAACACATGTACACGCGCGCACACACACACTCCCATTGGCTCTGCTCTGCTTTACTTAAGTGCGCGCGCGCTCGCTCTCACACACACACACACACACACACACACACACACACACACACACACACACACACACACACACACACACACACACACACACACACACACACACACACACACACACACACACACACACACACACACACACACACACACACACACAGCTCCTGGTCTGCTTAGCTTTAACAGTGCCGTTCTCTGGCTGCCGGTTGCAGGTAGCTCTAAACACGGAGCATTCCTAGTTAATAGGGACAGTAATTCACTGGCTTTTTAAAGACAATGAGTGCTCACTGGCTTCTTTCATATGGTAGGTGTACATCTGCCATAGATCTACTGAGAAATGTGCCTTGGATCCTCTTCTGTGCATGACTGAAGTTGCTGCTGCTGAGAATCACTGGTAGGTTTGTTTGTGTGAGCATGTGTGTGTTTACTTGCGCGTGCATGTGTGTGTGCGCGAATGTGTGTGTGCGCGAATGTGTATGTTTATTAGATCCACTTCTGTATTCAATTGAAGTTGCTGCTGCTGAGAGGCATAGGGAGCTTTGTGTGTGTGTGTGTGTGTGTGTGTGTGTGTGTGTGTGTGTGTGTGTGTATGTGTGTGTGTGTGTGTGTGTGTGTGTGTGTGTGTGTGTGTGTGTGTGTCTTTGTCTGTGTACATGCACTGACACACATGTGTGCACACAGCTAGTATGTGTGCTAGACCATTGGACAATGCTACCCTTTTTCCCATAAAACAGAGTAGGCCAGTACTTGTGAAATCACTTCCTCTGTTAGCAGTAACAGATTTGATATGCTTCCTCCCTGCTCTGAAAACTGACATAATGCTGCTTTTATAAAACATGTCAGGCTGAGTTTTAGGAGCGGGTCCCTGATGTCGAGGTGTGAAGGGAATGCCTTGTTGACTTCCTCCGGCCCCGATTGAAACCAGATTCTCTTCCCCACCAAGCAATTTCACAATGATGTAATCCCACTGTAATTTTAATTCGATGGGCCTTATCTTTAATTAATCACTAAACACATGCATGGAATAGATTATTCATGAACTGGCTGCAGTGGGGAACATGGCAGGGGTGGCCAACGATCTGGCTTGCCCTCCAAAAAAGTAATTCTCATCACGCTAAAGTAAAACAGGCGCATACCTCAATGCTACTTTAACACTAATTAAAGGAAAATAATCCTTCTTTTGCTAGAGGAAGATTCCAGATCTGAAACCCCTTTCTGTCAAGGCTCTCAGCCTACTCACTCTTCTGATTGACAATGCCTGAACCGCACTGAACCTCGTTTGAAACAAAAAAAAGGGCCCAGACTCACCCGGCACCCAAAACCGATTATTCCATCTGACGCTGTTTCAAGTGGATTGACGCATGATATCAGAGAGAGAGCAATGCTTGTACAGCTGTGTATCACATGTTGTATTAGAAGTGCTGTCCAGAATACCAAAACATGAACCCATACATGGATCAGAGGTGCATGTTTCTCCTTTCATTCCAACACCTGATTTATTGTCTCCACCAGCCGAAGGCATGGGGGAGAGTATGTTTTCCTCTCCGTCCGTCCGTCCGTCCGTCCGTCCGTCCGTCCGTCCGTCCGTCCGTCCGTCCGTGCGTCCTCGCAGTTTGTGAGCACCTAATCTCAGTCGCCGTTGGCCCGGTCGCTGCCAAAGTGAGCACACACATTCCCTGGATGCCAATCTAGAACCTCTGTCCTAAATCTTTCAAATGGGCCTTTTCTAGCGCCACCTAGTGGCCGATGTTTGCAAAACACATTTCTGTGCACTACTCTTACAGATTTTGTCCAAAGATCATACAAATCGGTAGGCAATATCTCGACAGTCATGTGATCGACACGGATCTGTCCGATTTTGCATATTCCATCCTGATTGGCTAAGATTGGCTTCCAAAGTTTGTAGGATTGAGCCGTTTTGAACAAAATGCCTCAAATCACAAACGCAAAGTGCAATTATCATGAAATCGCGCACACACGTTCCCACTAGGCCGAGGAAGAAATGCCACTTAATTATTTTTAAATCAGCCTCATGGTGGCGCTATAACAGGCCGATTTGTGGTTTTACCTATAACTCCACCGATCAGTTTCAAACTTTGTAAGCGCACTCCCTAGAGGCTAAGGATAAACCTTTGCCCTGCATTTTTCACATCAGCCTTTTATAGCGCCACCTTTGGGCCGACTTATGTAAAACACATTTTTGGATATTACTCCTTGAGATTTTATCCAAAAATCATGCAAATCGGTACACAATATCTCTATAGTCATGTGATCAAGTCCGATCCGTCTGATATTTCATATTCCATCCTGATTGGCTAATATTAACTTCCAAAGTTTGCAGGGTTGCTCCGTTTTTGAACAAAATGCCTCAAATCATCAACGCAGCTTGCGATTACCGTGACATTTGCCACACATATTCCCACTAGGTCAAGGAACAAATGCTACCTTTTAAACATTGGCCTGTTATAGCGCCACCAGCAGGTAGACTTTAGCAAAACACATTTTTGGAACACAATGCTTCAAATCATGCATGCAGCGTCCGATTGCCATGAAAGAACATATGCCACCCTTTTTACATTGGCCTATTATACAGTAGCACCACCAGGACACACGGCCTGGTGGAGACCTGTGCTCGGAAGAGCACTGCTTCTAGTTTCTGCTGTGGACCCTTGGGAGTACATTTTTATACTCTGCCTGTGCTCTCACCAGCAGGGACTTTGTCGATATGTGTCGCAGAGTGGCTGTCGCCTGCATTCTTTAGTCCCTGCAGCCATTTTGTAGGTGTGGCTTACATAGTTTTGAGGAAAAGTGCTGAAAAGCTTTGTGCATAGCTGTTTTGGTGCAGCAGCGGAAACATGACCATCATAAGTGTTTCCGGTTTAAATCTGCTGCCGCACCAGTGAAATAAATCTATGGGAAACTGAACCGGATACAGGTAGACTACCTTCAGAAAACCGGGGATTACAGTTATGCACTGAGTCTATTGCAGCATGTCTGGAAATAATGTATAGTATACTGTAGGTTAATTTATATAATATAGTACAATACAAAATTTAGGCAACACATAGACCATGCAATATTGAAACATAAATTGGGATAATTAAAACTTTTTTCAACAATAATTGTGAGCTTCCATGCGGTATAGGGAGTCTGTCATTTAGTTTTACTAGTCCCTGCTGTCGAAGTATGTTAGAGTACAACACATACTGGCTACTATGTATATCTGTAAGTGTATGTGTTCTGTTGCCATTCATCTAGTATGAATTAACTAAATAAATGTTTGGTGCTGAAAATTGACAAGACGACTTTTCCTGTCATATTTTCACCACTTGTGTCGTGTGCATCACTTGTGTGACGCACAGTACATCCAGTACCGTAAAGTATATTTTAAAATTCTATTTACATCCACTTTGCTACACCGTATGTTTGTATTTTTTTAAGGCAGGCCTGACACAGTTTATCACCATTAATAGGCATATTGTGGTCCGGTGTGAACAGCCGTGCTTGTAGGAGAGCTCAAAGGTGGGTAAGGTGTAATAATAATAACACATTTCATTTATAAAGCACTTTACATTTGAAACAAATCGCCATGCGTGTCACAGCATGTCACTCAGTATAGTCCAGCTACCTTTCAAAATAATCAATGCAAATCTGCCCTCAATCCCCTCAGTGCCAGCATATCTGACCAAATATCTCCAAAAAGTCAGCGACACCCACAGCCACAACACCAGAGGGAGCGCACACGACAATCTGATAACACAAACCCATAAGACAAATATGGGTAAATTCTCCTTCTACAACACTGCCACCCAAGTGTGGAATTCCTTGACTACTTCCCTTAAAACATGTAGCTCGCTGGCTTCCTTCAAGACTGCCCTGAAAACTCATCGTTCAGAAGGCCAGAGGCGGATGTAGTTATCACTTCTCCCATAGACAGGTGAGAAGTGAGCCCCCCCTTACTTGTCTCATATGCTGTTTTTTTTTTGCTATTTGTTATATCCATGAGTTGAATACCTAGGACTTCCGACTTCAAAAAATACTGTAAAAGGACTTATTTGGGATGCTCCTTTTAGGCAGCGTGTTTAACTGTAATTGTACTGTACTTGTAGTGTACTACATTATTTTAATGTATTGACTATACTTGTTATGTTCCCCATTTTCGTCTAATAAAATACTCAATCTATCAAACAATCAATGACGGCCAAGTCTGACGCAATGTTGTCGCTGCAAGTGCAGAATGAGACTTAAATTATCAATCGGGCTTTTGCTGTTCATCCACAAATCTCAACACCTACAGTTCAGGCGTACTAATGTACAGTATAGTGCGTTTAGTACTGTACATGTTCACATGCACAAACACAAGCACACACACAGGAATGTAATGCAAACCCCCCAATGGCAGACGTGCACATGTGCGTGTACATACATACACAGTACCTCCATTCCGTTTATGATATGAGCCTTAAATTAGGCTGATTATGTGTCCCTCATATGCATTGCTCTTCATTTCCTTCTGCACATAAATTGTTCAGTGCGTGCTCCAGCTAGGAGGGTGTTTTATGGCACTGTAAAATTAGGCTTGCTTCATGGATCCAACAGCATGAGCCACTACTGTTCTTTCCACTTGAAATTGATTAAGAGCTTCAATATTGCCAAGCTGGTTTGCATTAGTACATACTCAGGCACGCAGTGTGTTTTGTTGAGGATGCTCATTTTTATCTGTGAAAACGAGGGTCTTTGGCAGAGCACTTTGAAGTTGATTACACATTGTTTACAGCAATTATTGAATTCTGACAAATGTTTAAAGCAGCCAGATTACATATCAAGGCCTTATCCTTCTTGGTATAAAGCATGGACATTTTCCTAAACAAAGTCAGGGAAATGATGGCCATATTTGATTAGGTTAACGTATGCTACAGGTTTAGCAGACAGGCTGAACAAACATGTAATGGGATAGCTAAAACAGTAGGTCCCTTCCCCTTGACGTCTGCCTTGACCTTAAACAACATTTTGTTCTAATTCAAATTTCCTTCCAACAAACAAAAGGCGGAATTAAACAAAATACAGCGGCCCGCTGCTGGAAGCTCCCACATAATGGAATTAAAAACTTATGTCTAAATCACAAGTTTTAAAGAAAAGGCAGGGTCAAGCTCCAAGAACACCAGAGCAGCTTGGAAGCCCCCAGACCCGCCCACAACAACGGGACCATAACCACTTTCTCATGAGATAGTGTCCAAATACATTTGTGTCAGCAAGGAAAACAGCGTAAAATAATTAGAATAATCTGGGGCACACATGGCTTCTACATCAGGCTAATTCTTCCTCCTCTGTGAATGACTGCGGGGCCAGTGTTTATAATTCTGCAGCGGATCTAGCCTTCGTTCAAAAACCGCCAAGCGTTATTTATACAAAGTGACATTTCTATATGGGAACCACCCCCCCTTCCCTTTTCTTCCCCCTGCCTTATTGAAGGAATCACATTTGAGGGAGTGAAGATACATCAGGGCTTACGCAACTCCACTACTGCCACTGCTGATTCAGGGGACCGAGACGAAAGGGAAAAGGAGGGAAAAGGAGAGGCTTCGGGAACAAGGGACGAGATACAGTGAGAGCGAGCTTTGCTTTCTTCATTTTAAGCTTGTAACTCAAAGTTAATTACTGTTAAAATTGGACCAATAATTTCATTACAAGCTCTTGTTACTTTTCATTTAGAGATGCTCCGATTGCGATTTTTGGGGCCGATAGCGATCCATATTCCTGATCGATCGTCAAATCTATAAATTCTATTTATTGTGTTACTGTAGCAGCATTTATATATTTAATGATTCTTCTTAGAAAACATTGACGTTGTATATTAAGTATAAACATTAGGAGATTGCAGGCTGAGGTCCTTTAGTATCCAATTCAACTTGTAGGAGTTGAAGCTGAGGTTACATTCAGTCCCGATCTAAGCCGATAGAGGCATTATCGGTCGATCGTGATCTCTATTTTCATTGGTTAATTGAATATTTATGGAACCCACATAGAGGATGAACCCTATTTTGTCATTACAGCCATTTCAGGCAAATTGTATTTGTTACTTTTGCGCAATACAAACATGTATAAAATAGGGCATTCATTTTTGAAATATATATACTGTATATATATATAAATATATATATATATATATATATATATTAAATACAAGGTTTGGAGGAGATAAACGATATGAAAAGAAGTGAGGAGAGAGGGGGAAAAAAGTTGAGAGAGAGAACTGTCTGAGAGATGGTAACAGACAGAATCACAGACAGAATTAACAAATGGGATGCCTAAGACGTCCACAGACGACTCTACAGCCTCCAACAGGTGGTTTGAACGACCTCATATCATAGTTAGGTTAACTAACCGTAGGCCAAGTCCAGTCCAGGCAGGCACTAGAGGTTGTGTTCACTCATCCTCATCTGGAGCCCGTCACACAATGACAGTGGGCTCAGAGACGAGCCACAGTCTCTGTGTTGGTTGGCATCGCCACACTGTTCCAATAAGCAGGGAGAACCACATTGAGTGTGAGAAACGTACTGTGCACAATTGAGAGGCAGTAGAGGGAGGGAAAGAGACAGACAGACACAGCGCGCGCACGCGCGAGAGAGAGCGAGAGAGAGGTGGGGCAGGAGTAGGAGATGTAAAAAGAGACAACTGAGTGATAGATACACAGAGATAATATAAAAGTAAATGTGTGAGTGTGAGAGAAAGAAAATATTTTAAGCAACAGAACAAGAGAGAGAGTGAGAAAAAGGCTAAAGGAAGATGGATTATGCTGATCTGTGCATGTGGACAGTAATGAGTTTCATAATGAAGCCATTACAGGAATCGCTGGTCAATCCTTCACCTCTCAGATCTCCTTTCTACAATTCTCTCGGTTTCCTCTCTTGTTCCGTCCTCTTTCAATCCTTTCCTTTCGCTTAATCTCCTCTTGTCCTTCATCCCATGTTCTTCTCCGTTCCTTCTGCTACAGTACGATCCCTCTCCTCTCCTGCCAGTCAGCGTTTCATTTTACTGACTCCAGAACAGTGAGGAGGAAGTGGGCCTGCAGGCCCAGGCTTCTGACAGACCACAGCTCTAAACAGGCAGCGCTGTGAAAACATGGCACTCAAACAACACAATGCCAAAAAACTGGAGACCAAACGCCAACATGCAAACAGCCCCGGGCACACAGAGAGCCACTGATGGAAATAACAAAGGAGAGAGAAAAAAAAAAAGAGGACAAACTTGACAAAAAAATGAAGAAGCAGAGAAGGATTGGGTGGGTTTGTAAAATGAAAAGCATACTGGGGGAGGGGGGTAGTGGGTGGTTTCAAAATAAAGCATCTGTGTTTAACTGGAGCTGGGTCCAGTGGCCTTGCTTTTATTAGAGCGCATCGAGAGGAGGGAAAAGACAGGCCGCAACACAACGCAAAGGCTCCCCTCTGGGCTTCTGCAGGGGCTTCACACCCCCTGCAGAAGCCCTAAAAACACACAGGGGACAATACAGGGCTGTTAGCCTACAGGCAGCAGCGGAGAGATGGAGGGAGAAAGGGAGGGAGGAGGAACAAACGAGTGAGTGAGCGTCGTCCAGAACATACAGTAGGCCAGGTGCAAAGAATTAAGAGGAGATGGTACATCAAACGGTGCCGTGCTGCACACTTTTTCCTGGAGCCCCAGTGTCAGGAA
>NC_137811.1:52232317-52237317 GCF_963921795.1 Nannobrachium achirus
GTCGTATATTAACCAGGCTGGTGGTGTAAATGCGACTGGAAAAGACCAGGAGGAGGAAGACACAGTTGGGAGCTCCGTTCCTGTGCCAACTTCAGCTTCTTTCAAGTCTTGATTGAGCCCCCTGGGGTTGTAATGTGCCTCTTATTACACAAGCATTAGCCAATTATCCCACTGGGTTCCCATTGGCGTCCCAGAGCCACAGTAGAGCTTGTGGCTTCACACATGGACATCTGAAGGCATCTGCACATTCTTTCCTGAGGTTGGCTTATTGTTGCTTTTTTCCCTTCCCTATGTCTGCTCCATCGCTTTATTTTGCACTGGAAATCTATGCAATGATGTACTGTAGTCCGCTGCTAACTACTATGTGGCGGGTGAATGTGGACCACACACACTCATGTACACTCACATGAATGCCTGCGTGTGTGTATGTACTATAAGCACACTTGTGTGCACGCACGCGCGCGCACACACACACACACACACACACACACACACACACACACACACACACACACACACACACACACACACACGCTCACATAAACAGATGCAAAAAAAATGCAGAGTTGCGCTACTGAACAAATTTTTTCACTAGAATGATTGTCAGGTATCAATAATAACATGATAATTCCATATTGCCGCAGCCCACAACTGATGCTATGCAGTGATGTTGATGTGTTATAATCTATCTACTGTAGCGCTGAAAGCACTGAAACTATATATATATATATATATATATATATATATATTATATACAATATATATATATATATATATATATATATATATATATATATATATATATATATATATATATATACGCACACACAGTATATTGCCAGGAAGAAAAAAATAAAATAAATAAAAAAGGACCAGTTGCCCCTCAACTGTCCCTCCAAATCTCTCATCCCAAACTGTTACTGTACATTTTGACACATGGATCATGTTAAGCTATTTCCACATAAATCCTATGGAAAGAAAGGCGATACAGCGCAGACACGTTGCCTATCAGTATTCCTGCATTCCACAGTGAGTCCTCTGCCCGGCGTCTGGCTTCATACACTGCTATATGACTGGCCAGTCAGTCCCTCCCTGACAGCACAGTGATGGCTTCAAACCCACCACACAGGATGCTAGAATGTCAACATGTCATGAACAGGGAGAACAGGAACAAAAACATAACGCGCCAGGCTGGTATTGGATTGCATGCACACACACACACACACTCACATATAAGCACTGTCATACAAACTCATAACGTAAGCACATAAACATGCGCCCGCCACGAGTGAATGCACACACAAGTGTGTGTCTGTGTGTGTGTGTGTGTGTGTGTGTGTGTGTGTGTGTGTGTGTGTGTGTGTGTGTGTGTGTGTGTGTGTGTGTGTGTGTTTGTGTGCACACGCGTACAGTGACAGAGTAACACCAGTAGAATGTGTGTATTGTAAGCTGCGGTGCAGTGGAGCACTTCCCAGCGTGATGGCGAGGCTATGTATTCTTAGAACACTTACATCCTGCCTCAGGATGACACACACGCACACACGCGCGCACACACACACACACACACACACACACACACACACACACACACACACACACACACACACACACACACACACACACACACACACACACACACACACACACAGAGGCTGGTTGTGGCTCTGTGGTCCAGCGGTCACCCTGGGATCAAGCCCTTTTTATGAGCAGAGGACAGCTGAGGGGTGATCTCTCTCGCCCCTGTCAGCGAGCCGCCCCACCTGACTGGCAGCCGGACAGCAAACACAAGAGCGGTTCCAGGAAACTCAGCTTCCAGGTCCCTCACCTCATGTGCCACCGCGCACTGAACGCAGGTGCCACAACACACCAACACAGTGAGCGAAGGACGGATGCGAGTACAAAAAATGAAAGAAGGAAAGACAGAAAGAAAAGAAAAGATCAGTGGACGAGAAGTGATAGGTGTTCTCGTCCGCAGAGAGCGAATGCGAACAAAGCTTCAAGGGGAAACCGCAGTGAGCGGGAGGGCTGACTGTCTGTCAAAGAGCTGTCATGAACGTCAGGGACAGGGGGCTGTGGAAGTACAAGAGAGTGGGGGGAAAAAAAAGAAAAAAGTGGTGCAGGCTTTAGAGTAGAACAATACTATCTAAACCACTAAAAGTGGGTGAACGCGTTCATGAGCAAGCGGGTGAATTACTGAGTGATTGGGTGACTGCGGCAGCGAGCGAGAGAGCAAGAAATTAAAGACAAAAAAAAACTTCTAGTGGTTTACGTGTTTGATTCCTATGCGGTATTCCTAATACCTCACCCCTCCCCTTCTGCATGTCTGCATCATATGCATTCAAATGCCCATAGACTGCATGGCAGGAACCAGCCTGGGATGCCTAATCCCACTAAACCTCTAAGTGCAGGCCGAGGAATACAAGTGTTGCGGTACAGCTTCTCACAGTGGAGAAACCCTGAGAATAACATCAGAGAGCCCACAGATATTTATGGAATGAACCGCAGGCTGTACACAGAAGTCAGCAGATACCACAATACAGCAGCAGACTCTGTATACAGTACAGGCCCATACGGCACAACACACTGCTGTCTGGACGCACACACACACACACACACACACACACACACACACACACACACACACACACACACACACACACACACACACACACACACACACACACACACACACACACACACACACACACACACACACACACACACGATGGATACACAAACGACAGGAGAGAAAGATAGAGACAGACAGACAGACAGACAGACAGACAGAGACTGTGATGAGAAACATAAAGAAAGACAGACAGACAGACAGACAGACAGACCGACAGACAGACGGGCACTCAGGCAGGGAAGGGGAAGCAGACAGATGGTTTGATGTACTGCAAGTGATTGTACGGTTGAAATTAATGTAAATATTGAAACAAAGCAAAGCTGTTGGGAGGGAATCTGGTCAGAGGCAGAAAGAAAAAGGAGGAGAGAGGAAGGAGATTGTTTGCTTAATTGTTCCCTCTATTGTTTTGGTTTACCAATGGTTTGTCAATATTATAAACAATTTGAAACCTTAATTGCAATAAAGCATTTTGATTTGAAAAGACAGAGGAAGTGAAAGTGGAAGAGATAACAGAAAGAGAAGAGAGCATAAAGTGCAAAATAAAGGAAGAGAAAGAAAGAAAGAAAGAGAGAACAGAGGCAGATCAAAAAGCGAGAGAAAAAGAAAGACAGAGAGGGAAAGAGGTGGCCTGCGGTCAGCCTGTAGCCTGGAACAGACCCTTAAGAAGACTGATAGGCTCATACAGAGCGCTTAGCTTGATTGAACACAGTGGTCAGGTACTCTACTGCACAGATCAAAGATCACGTCTACTAACATTCGTCTGGCTTCCTCAGCAAACACAGCCGCCGTCCCCACTAGTCTCTGTAATGACATCGGGAGCGTCATTCGCTCACCCATTTCCAGGAAATCACTTTTCACATGTTACACGATACGTTCCTTGTATCATCGGGGACACTGAGAAATCCATCCATCAACCTGGTTCCCATAGAAAAGAATGACAAATATCACTTTGACCAAGAAAAGTGAAAGGACGGGGGATTTGGAAGGGGGGCAACACGAAAGCCATAGCAGCGCGCCGGGAATGAGTCTAAACTTCCTCTTTGCATTATGACACTTTGTCTGAGAGCTCGTTCAACATGGGAATGCATCCGAGTCCATTTTCAATCTCATCTGTTGGATCTGCACAAGCGATCCCCTCTGAATCACAACATAAATTCTCAGAGAAACTTTAATAAAAAGGGACATATGATTTACTCAGGGTAGCGGCTGTCGCCTTTTTAAAAACAATTTGATCATGCATTAATCCTGAGTGTCAGGGTGATGTGATATATCTCTTCTGGGTTTACCAGCACCAGGTGTTTCATTTGCTGACTGACAAAAACAATGTTTATTCTGGCTGACCCTCCCCTTCTTGCTTATTTTATCTTCTCTCTCTCTCTATCTCTCTCTATCTCTCTCTGCGCAGCAAAATAGTCAAAGAGATGGAATAGGGCATGTAGACTCAACATTAAAGAGAGAAAGACAGTTAAAAGTAAGGTAAAGAAATAACTGACTGTCTGTGTCTTAGGCGTGACCAAGGCAGGGCCAACTCTAATCATCCTCACAGGATGGCTTTCCTCAGCCCTCAGGCTCAAACAGAACACAAGACAAATTAAGCTGCCCCCCTGGTCTCCTCAGAGCCATTCATGTTGTAGGAAGTCTTCAGCAATATTAGCCACTTTACCTCTGCTTGACTGCTGGCTGGGTCTCTGTCTAAGGGTCTTCGGTGGGCTGGCTTCGGTTCAACAACCTCTCATGGCTTGGTGCCATTTCCCTTTAAGAGGCATGCACGGCCCTTTTTCTTCCCCCCACCCCAACTAAAATACCCTGACGGACTACTGAGTTACATTATGATGATTGAAACATTTGCCTTTAATTCGCTATAACAAGACATAACTTACTAGAATCGTCCACTATGATGGAATGAAAAGGGATTTCTGCAAAAATGAAAATAAGCTGTGTGTTTTTAGCTCTGGGGGTCATTAAAAAAGCTTTTAAATGCAGCACTGACATCCATATGCACACTAAGACCAACTAAGAGAACAAAACAGCTATTTAGCCAAAAAAAGGACCAGCGCAATTACAGAGATTTAGTAAGTCGGTTTGTCCCACAGTTCAGCTTTAATGACACACTGGCATATTTTCACAAAGATACGTGATAAATCTAGAGTTAGGAGTGCTGAGTAGCGAATTAAGATCCGCTTATTATATTTTAAAAGTCTCGAGCTTTAAACTAAAATAGATGAGGAGAGTTGTATTTACAGCGAGAACAGTAAACTGCACCAAAACCTTTTAAAACTCAACTTCATTCAAGGCATCTGTTGCCAAATTAGTTTATGGTGGCTAAGGATTATCACCTGATGTATACTGTAAATGAAGCTGAACATTAAAC